>NC_036853.1:8482492-8596403 GCF_002910315.2 Salvelinus sp. IW2-2015
CATTGTACAATATTTACACATTATTCATTTTTAAATTAGTCTAGCTCTGTCAAGTTTGTTCTTTATCATTGCTAGACAGACATTTTAAAGTCTTGCCATAGATTTTCAATCCGATTTAAGTTGAAACTTTAACTAGGCCACTCAGGAACATTCGATGTTGTCTTGGTAAGCAACTCCAGTGTATATTTGGCATTGTGTTTTAGGTTGTTGTCCTACTGAAAGGTGAATTTGTCTTCCAGTGTCAGAAAATGGACAGCAGACTGAACAAGGTTTTCCTCTAGGATTTTGTGTGTGCTTAGCTCTTATTTTAATTTTTTTATCCACCATGCTTGAAAATATGAAGAACGGTACTCAGTGATGTGTTGTTGGATTTGCCCCAACATAATGCTTTGTATTCAGAACATAAAGTTGATTTCTTTGCCCCATTTTTTGTAATTTTACTTTAGTGCCTTACAAGATGCATGTTTTGGAATATTTGTATTCTTTTCACTCTGCCATTTAGGTTAGTATTGTGGAGTAACTACAATGTTGTTGATCCATCCTCCGTTTTTTCCTCTCACAKCCATTAAACTCTGTAACTGTTTTAAAGTCACCATTGGCCTCATGGTGAAACMCCTGAGTGGTTTACTTCCTCTCCGGCAACTGAGTTAGGAGGACGCCTGTATCTTAGTGACTGGGTGTATTGATACACCATCCAAAGTGTAATTAATAACTTCATCATGCTCAAAGGGATATTCAATGACTCCTCCCATCTACCAATAGGTGCCTTTCTTTGCGAGGCATTGGAAAAACTGGGGTTTGTGGTTGGATCTGTGTTTGAAAATTYACTGCTCGACTGAGGGACCTTACAGATAATTGTATGTGTGGGGAACAGAGATGAGGTAGTCATTCAACATGTTTAACACTATTGTTGTCCATGCAACTTACTATGTGACTTCTTAAGCACATTTGTACTCCTGAACTGATATAGGCTTGCCATAACAAAGGGGTTGATACTTATTGACTCAATACATTTCAGGGTTTATTATTGAAAAAACTATTATATATATTTTTTTTTACATAATTCCACTTTGACATTATGGGGTATTGTGTGTAAGCCAGTGACACAAAATCTCAATTTAATCGATTCGGAGTGTTGCTAGCCTTTTACTCCACCCATTCCATTGGACACTATATGGTACAAATATAGCACTGAACAGGAAAAACGATTATCTGTGCCAATGTAAAAGTGAGGTGGGGAGTACTAAGTAGGGTCTGTAGAATCTATATATGGTATTATTTCTTGGGGGACTGATGTCTATATGCCCAGCAACACTTTCTACTCCACCCATTCCATTGGTCCTAAAGCAATACACTATAGGCCTATACACTGAGTATACAAAACATTAAGAACACCTACTCTTCCCATAGCATAGACTGACCAGGTGAATCCAGGTGAAAGCTATGATCCCTTATTGATGTCACTTGTTAAATCTATTTCAATCAGTGTATATGAAGGGGAGGAGACAGGTTAAAGAAGGATTTTTAAGCCTTGAGACAATTGAGATATCAATTGTGTATGTGCCATTCAGAGGGTGAATGGRCAAGACAAAATATTTAAGTGCTTTTGAACGGGGTATGGTAGTAGATGCCAGGCGCAATGGTTTGTGTCAAGAACTGCAACGCTGCTGGGTTTTTCACGCTCAACATTTTCCTGTGTGTATCAAGAATGGTCCACCACCCAAAGTACATCCAGCCAACTTGACACAACTGTGGGAAGCATTGGAGTCAACATGGGCCAGCATCCTTGTGGAACGCTTTCGACACACCTTGTAGAGTACATTACTTTTCTGGACCCCAATTCTCGGCGGTGCAAATAGGCCTTCTCATGAGTACTTCTTTAACTACCTACCACTACTTTCTGAATGAACCCTCTCCCATTTGTCAGGAGTCAACGTAAACACACAATTATTTGGAGTGGTAAGCCTGAATCCTCCAAAACTTCCATCATCTGACAAAACACATTTCAGTGTATCCGTGTTTTTTTTCGACGTCAATCTCTCCAGTTACATGCTGCTCACCTGATTCAGTTGTCATAGAGCTTACGATTTCCTCATCTGATAGACCTCTACCACAACATTCTGTCTCTAAGTGGTAGTATTCATTCCCAATATCTTGGGTGTCTGAAATTTGATTGGACTGCACACTTGACACTCCATCATATGAACTCTTTTGCTACATCAGGATGAAGATCAGAAGCAGGTTCTTTATCCTATAAAGAGTGTACATTTTGCATATTAAATTGGCAGTCTGAGGGTCTTCTCTGAGCAGTTGACTTTCCCTCACTTAAACTCTCTACATGCAATAGGTTTTTGTACCTGAGCTTTATTTACATTCTCTGTTTGTACAATTTTGTTTAATTTCACTTTGTCACCAGCAATAGAATTTATAAATGTTACCTCTATTCTTGTCCCACATATTCCGAAGATTTTGTGACACTACGTTTAGTGGCAATGGGTTTTCCAATTGGCCATTGCAAAGTTTTGGCAACTTCCTCCTAAAACTGAAAATCACATTTTCCATGCTGCTGCATAACATAATGCATTGCCATTGAAATAGCATGGTAATCTCCCCAAAAAATGGTGTTCCTTTTTGTTATTGTTGTGATTCTTAACTTTCTGATCCTCCCCAACATCCYTGCCACCTCCATACAATTTAGATTTCGTATTTGGTGGTTCAACAGCATTATTTTCATGTATCRTATGTTGTGTCAAATTATTATGATCTATGCATTTATCAGTATTGTCAACTCCACAGTTAACTCTATCACCACAGACAACAGCGTCACTATCAGTACAGTCAACTCCTAGTATAGCACTAGGTCCACCCTTTGCCTCCACCCATTACCAGTCCCTCCACAGATATATTGAATTTTTTGGACAAATCAAAAAGGATTTTCAAAAAAGCCTTTGACTCGCTTCCTGAAGTTCCACAGCCATTGGTTAGGCAGCACAAAAAGTTTACATCAGCAAGAGCAGGGCAGGCCAGGGCTCATGATTAAGATATCCATTGCAGTGTGTAATATTAGTCTAGCCTAGTTTTATTTACACCATCCCAGCTGTGAAAAAACTTGTAAAGGAAGTACATACATTTTTTTGAGTAAGAACGTCACAGACGCACAAATATCATAYCCCCAAGACATGCTAACCTCTCACCATTACAATAACAAGGGGAGTTTAGCATTTTGGGGAGGATATGATATTTGTGCACCTGTAACTTTCTCACTCACCATTATTCACAATTCATTCAGAACTATCTGTAAGTGTTTAAAAACATATTATATTCTTATTTACAATAAAAGTGAGTCTAAAATCGCAAAATACATGTTTTACCATTCATTTCTATTGGTCACAAAATAATCTGAAACACAACCAAAACGAACAGCAAATGTATCCAACAAGTTTGTAGATTCACAAGCTTGATGTAATCATTGCGTGCTAAGAATATGGGACCAAATACTAAACTTTTGACTACTTTAATACACATAAGTGAATTTGTCCAAATACTTTTGGTCCGCTAAAATGGAGGTTCTATGTACTGCTGTAATTTCCAAACGGTTCACCTGATATGGAAAATACCCTCAAATTAAATCTGACAGTCTAAACTTTAACGTCATAGTCATTGTACCATTTCAAAGTGCTGGAGTACACAGCCAAAACAACAACAACTGTGTCACTGTCCCAATACTTTTGGAGCTCACTGTAGATTTTACAGACCCTAGTGCAGGGTCCCCTGACCATCCCTGGGGCGGCAGGGTAGCCTAGTGGTTAGAGTGTTGGACTAGTAACCAAAATGTTGCAATATCGAATCCCTGAGCTGACAAGGTAAAACATCTGTTGTTCTGCCCCTGAATGAGGCAGTTAACCCACTGTTCCTAGGCTGTCATTGAAAATAAGAATTTGTGGCTGAATCTAGTTAATGATCCCTGTCCTAGTGAGTAATCCTAACCACACTGTATTGCATTGAGACCAATGGAGTGGGTGGAGTAGAAAGTGTTTCSTGGGCATATAGACATCAGTCCCCCAWGAAATAMTASCATATATAGATTCTACAGATCTTATTAAGTACTTCCCAGACCATTTTTACATCAGTACAAATAATAGTTTTTCCTGTATAGTTCTATATTTGTACCGTATAGTGACCAGGCACCTCATTTTAATATGTTTGACCACAGCAAAAGGCCCCATGAAATGACACCATATAGATTCTGAGTATTCCCAATTCCCAATCCCACTTTTACATCAGCACATAGWATGTTTTTTTCTCTGTAAGACAATATGTAATTTATAGGCCTACAGTGTATTGCATTGGGACCAATGAAATGGGTGGAGTAGAAAGGGCTGCTGACTATTTAGACCACGGTTATCCAGGAAATACACCAYATAGACTCTAGTGCTAGATCAATCGGGTCTGTAGAATGTTATCTTCTTTACATTCGTTTTCTTAAGCTACAACCATTTCTCAATGTGCTCCACCTTATAATATTATTTATTTTATATAAAGTAGTAATTGTCTTTAGCTGAGAATGTTTGTTTTTTTACATTGTGCACTATGAAAAGTTGAAAAAAAATATTGTTTTTGGATTATACACATAGCGTTTTACTACAGACTTTTATTTTGAAGGCAAAATCGGAAAACAGGAAGTCTTAATTTTGCTACCTGGACACTAAGGTTACTGCAATGCGCGCTCTTGGTGGTGCACGAGTAAACACATTTTCCCTATCGCCACCTGCTGGAGTGGAGTGTGAAAAGGTCCGTTAGGCTTCTGAGAATAGTCAGGGCGGTCGGGACCATTGAGTTATAATAAGGTCGGGACCCAGTGAGAAACCCCGTCACTAGTTAACTTACCGCAAACACAAAGTCTTTCAACGCCTGTTACGTTGGGTTACAATAAACCCCGCCCATTTCTTCTACCGGATACTGTTGTTCCCGCACAGACATGATCTCTGAGAAGCCAGCAAGAATAAGCAAGACCTAACAAGAAATAAGACCGTGACCTTGGCGATTATCCTTCAAAATAATAGTACCGCAATGAAGATGGTAAAAAGTAATCMAAAATGTAGAAATGTGTAACATTTTATCAGTGGTGGAAAAAGTGCTCAATTGTCATGCTTGAGTAAAAGTAAAGATACCTTAATGGAAAATGACGAAAGTAAAAGTGAAAGTCAACCAGTAAAATACTACTGGAGTAAAAGTATTTGGTTTTAAATATACTTAAGTATCAAARGTAAAAGTATAAATAATTTCACATTCCTTATATTAAGCAATGCAGACGGCATGATTTTCATGTTTTTCCGCCAGATCAGAGGCAATAGGGATGACCAGGGATGTTCTCTWGATAAATGTGTGAATTTAACCATTTTCCTGTCCTGCTTAGCATTCGAAAYGGAACGAGTACTTTTGKGTGTCAGGGAAAATGTATGGAGAAAAAGTACATTGATTTCTTTAGTAATGTAGTGAAGTAAAAGTWGTCAGAAATATAAATAGTAAAGTACAGATACCCCGAAAAAACAACTTAAGTAGTACTTGAAAGTATTTTTACTTAAGTACTTTACACCACTGCATTTTATTTATGTTAGCAGACTTAGAATTTAGTTTAACAATATCAAAAAATAAAAATAGATATGAGCCTTAATAGCACAAATACTATTATTGAAAGTAATTAATGAATAAAAAAATACTAAAGCTCTGAGCTCCAACAGTGCAGGTGTAAATGAAACAATAATACAAATAATAATACAATCTAAACAATACAATAATATATACAACCAGATAGTTATGGTAACAACAGTAATACAAATAGCAAAACATGATTTATAAGGCTACTATGAATAATAATAGTAATAACAATGTTAATAATATTATTATCATCATCATCATCATCATTATCACTATTATTATTATTATTATTATAATCAACCTTAGAAATACCATTTAAATACCATTTTTATTTAGCCCATTCATATTGCACAAYGTTCAGTAAGTTTTTCATATTGGACATACTGTACATATTGACATACATATAGTGTCGCAGTAAAAGAGGGGGTCCATTTTATTCATGAGCACCTCTAGTTTCCAAATCCCAGAGGAGCATCACTGCTCATTTTGCGGCCAATCAGTTTAAATCCAATAGTTTTTTTCATATTGGCCATACATATTTCACCATGCACAGTTTTCTGTACGATGTGTCGCAAAATGTGTATCCTCTGGGTGTAAACTCTGTGGATTTGGAAACTACAAGTACTTCCGAGTAGAATGGATCCCCCTTTTACTGTGACCCAACGTACAGGATTGATGTACAGTGTACAGTGTACAGTGCAATAAATTATACATACAAACAAAAAACATTGCCGATTTAGGTTTGAAAAAATAAGAAAGAAAGAAAGAAAATAAAATTGAATTGGGCCCATACAAATATTAAGCAGATGTTATTGCAGGTGTAGTGAAAATGCTTGTGTTCCTAGCTCCAACAGTGCAGTAATATCTAACAATACACACAAATCTAAAAGTAAAAGAATGGAATTAAGAAATATTAGGATGAGCAATGTCAGAGTCCGGAGTATAAATATGTATATATATGTGATGGGATGTATAAAGATTATGGAGAGTATGTGGATAGAATATGTAGTATATCTAAAGAATACATAGGATAAAATAGTGTACCGTATGTTCAGCAATAGTCGAATAGGATGGRCTTGACTAGAATACAGTATATACATATGAAATAGGTCAAATCACAGTTTCTTATGGAAATACTTTTAATTATTCGGTGTGCTAACTAGTATAAAACAGATCGATAATTGTGAACATTCTCCATAATTTTCGCCCTAATTATTAATTTACAACGTATACAGGACGGTACTCTTATTCTGAAGGATTCCAACGATTCGTAACTCGGAAGTACATAGTTATTCTTGCCTGTTTAGTAGCGGTATGGATGTCTAAAGCAACACAGCTAGCTTATCAACTTGAATTGTCTAAACATGTCTCAAATACGGTTGTTGAGGGTTTTTCTCAACGAGAGATTAACAGCTGCTGCTGARGAGATATTTGGGGTCGTTGAAAAAACGGTAGCAGAGTATCAGGAGGAAGTTGTCCGTCTACAGAGGCTGCTCGACATTGTTCTTCAACCTGAGATAAACATGCCCAGAGCAGGTAGGCTAACTATAGCACAAAGAGGAAGAGAGAGGCCCAACTCGGCGGAAAATCTGTCYACCTCCAGCAGGTGGCGTTTTTTCGTTGTTTCGCCCATTGTTTTTATGTGTATAACTCACGCCGTAGAGTTTGGTAAAGTTCAAGCATAATCCTTTGCTCAGGTATAACACGTTACAGGTCACAACACCCTAATCAGACACTCATAATACAGCTGTTTTATATATCCTAGATAGGGGCCCCACTAGCGCCATCTCTGGGTTGGCATTTCGTCCATTATCTTAACATCTTCCTTTTCATATATAATTAGCTCAAGCACTTCATACCATTTTAATACCACAGTGAAAATACCTATTTACATTATCAACACTCTTTTTTTATAAATGTTTATATAAGATTTTTTTTTCAATTGTCCATCTCTTAAGGGACATAGTCCCCATACCGCAGGGGCGGTCTTACGTTAGCCCTTGTCCTAGTGTGTCGCACTGGTACCATATTGGGCACCTCTGGGATCCTCAGGTCCTCTCCTGGCTCTTCCACAGCCTCCTGAAATTGTGGAGGCACGGTCAGCAGAGAACTGCCCTGGTGGGGTCTTCCCTGTGTCCTCATTATGTGTCCTGCCCACACCATCCAGAGGATATTCCCAGTCTTCCACTGTAGCCCTCCTGTGCCCTATGCTCTCCTGAACTGGGCGTATGTCCTTATGGTTTTTTCGATACTTCTGGCCCTTTACTTCCACTTCATATTACCTTGCGCTGATGTGCCCTATGCATGTGCCAAGACTCCATGTAGCATCCCTGGCGTGAGGTTACAGGAGCACTCTGACAGCCTCGCCTTGTTTTATTACAGGCAGATTTCTTTGCTTGCTGGTCATAGTAATGTTTTGACTTGTCCTGACGTGCACGTTTGTGTGCCTGAACATTCCCAATGACTTTTGGTGTGAGGAGCTTGGGAGTTGTTGGCAACAGAGAGCGTGTGTGTCTAGACATGAAGTGCTGTACAGGACTGCTGCCGAAGCCCTCTGTGGGAGTATTTCTCCACGCAAAAATGGCTTGCCACACATCTGTGCCTTCCTGCATTGCCTTTGTGATGAGAGTTTTCACTGCTATTTTCACTGCTGACTCCGCTTTACCATTACTCTGACTGTGGTATGGTGAAGAGGTCACATGATGGAACTCCCATGGTTCTGCAAAGTCTTGACTCAAACTGTGGCCCATTATCCGTAACTACACTACTGTCAGGTATGCCATATCTGCTAAACTGCTGCTTACAACAGTCGATGATGCAAGCGACTGTTGTGTCAATCACTTTCTTCACCTCCCAAAAATCTGAATAGTGGTCCACTATAATCAGAAAAGGAACATTATTTACTGTGAACAGATCCATTCCCACTTTAGACCAAGGACGTGTTGGTATGTCATGTGGCTGCAGTGTTTCTTTTTGCTGTTTAGGTAGATTAGCATTACATATTCTGCACACAGCCACAAAAATTGTAATTCCTTGGGTCATACTGAGTCTCTGACTTTCCTGAGACTGGCTTCAACCCCTGAGTGCCCTGCATGGATATGAGTGAGAATCATCGGGCGTAGAGTTTCTGGCACTACCACCCTGTCACCTTTGTAGACGACCTCTTCCTGCATTGTGAGTTCGTCTCTGTATGTCCAGTAGTCCCTCACCGGGATGGGCGTACTCTTTCTTGTGTCCGGGCCAGCCTCTTAGGATAAAAGACTGAAACATTTGAGAAGTCTTGTCCTCTGCTGAATGAGTTTTAATAGCATCCTGTGTCTTCGGGGAGATGTTCTGATCAGTAGCATGGTTCACATCTTCAAACTCTGCCTGTACAGCATATACTGTCTCATTTGTCTGATATTGCGGGTGACTAGTTGTTGGTAGTGCTGCTCGAGACAAGAAATCTGCAATGTGAAGCGCGGTTCCTATTTTGTATACTACCTGTAGTTGATAACGCTGAAGCTTTAGCATCATCCTTTAAAGTCGCTTCGGGGCAGACAGCTGTCTTTATTCAGCTTTAGATTCATCTCCCTTGTTCTTTGTAGGAGCTGAGTCAGGTTGTGGTCATGGTCCTGCACTGCTTCTTCCATTGTACCACCACAGCCGTATACCAGGATGTGCATCATGTTGCCTTCGCTGATATTCCTCTGCAGCTGGTTTCACTCCAAAAGGTAACCTTGTCCACCGGTATCTACCATRTGGTAAGGTAACTGCTCTATTCATCCAAACTAGAGGTCGACCGATTATGATTTTTCAACGCCGATACCGATTATTGGAGGACAAAAAAAGCCGATACCGATTAATGCGGTCGATTTATAATAAAAAAAGTTTTATATTATATATATATCTATCATACACACACACACATTTTTGTAATAATGAAATTGCAACAATCTGAATGAACAATGAACCACTTATTTTAACCTAATATAATACATAAATACACCACACACACACACACACACACACACACACACCACACACCAACACACACACCAGCTCTGAAGTGACAATGATACTGAAGAGTCTGATTAGGAGACAAATACTCTCATGTTTGAATTAAAAAGAGTTTAAGTTACCTGTGATGAATGTTGAAAACAAAAACTTTAATTTCTATATGCAGGAAATCCTATTTTAATAATGGCATGGTAAGAATTGACGACCAAGTGCGAGTCATAATCCCATGACACCTTCTAGCAAAATCTGAAAAGCGGTTCTTAATTTATTCCATAGGATATTTTTAGATTCACTTAAAATAAGGTCTGTGTTTCATGTAGGCTTACACCACCGTGCCAATTTTATAACTGTGTGGATATCCATAGGACAAGTAACTCTGATCAATATTGGCTAATTATAAGCGAAGATTTAAAAAAAAAATTGTAGAGTGGATTTATGAAAAATATGTTGACAAACGTTACTTATCCTAGTGAGATTTACACAGGTATCAAAACGTCGAAGCGGTTTAAGCCTGCACGAAACACAGACCTTATTTGAAGTAGATCAAGACATTCTCTATGGAAGACATGAACGGTAAAATAACGAAGGAACCCTTTCAAGTTCAGCCGCAAGTTATTACAAGGAATTATAACGCGTCGACTATTTCTCTCTAAACCATATACCTTTGACTAATCTGGAAACTATCACCTCGAGACAAAACGTTTATTCCGTTCCGTATTTTATCTAACGGGTGGCATCCATGAGTCTAAATATTCCTGTTACATTGCACAACCTTCAATGTTATGTCATAATTACGTAAAATTCTGGCAAATTAGTTCGCAATGAGCCAGGCGGCCAAACTGTTGCATATACCCTGACTCTGCGTGCAATGAGCCAAGAGAAATTACACAATTTCACCTGGTTAATATTGCCTGCTAACCTGGATTTCTTTTAGCTAAATATGCAGGTTTAAAAATATATACTTGTGTATTGATTTAAAAAGGCATTGATGTTTATGGTTAAGTACAACATTGGAGCAATGACAGTCATTGATTGATTGTTTTTTATAAGATAAGTTTAAATGCTAGCTGGCAACTTACCTTAGCTTACTGCATTCGCTAACAGGCAGGCTCCTCGTGGAGTGCAATGTAATCAGGTGTTAGAGGCATTGGACTAGTTAACTGTAAGGTTGCAAGATTGGATCCCCCGAGTTGGACAAAAGGTTAAAAATCTGTCGAGGCAGAACGTTCCTAGGCCATCATTGAAAATAAGAATGTGTTCTTAACTGACTTGCCTAGTTAAATAAAGATTAAATAAATGTGTAAAAATAAAATAAAAATCGGCGCCCAAAAATACCGATTTCCAATTGTTATGAAAACTTGAAATCGGCCCCGATTAATCGGCCATTGCGATTAATCGGTCGACCTCTAATCCAAACGTACCTGCCAGTACCCAATTTTTGCATCCATAACCGAAAAGATTTTAGCTTTTGCCAGGCTTGGCAGTATCTCTACACAAGGCTTTTGTTCAGGGCACTTGGATCAAGGCAGACTCTTATTTTGCCAGGCTTTCCCACCACAACCATGTTGCTTATCCACGTAGTAGGTTTGGTGGCCTTCGTAATGACAGCCTGTTCCTCCATTGAATCAACAGCCTTTAGTATCTTTTTCTTCAGTGGAATGGGGATTCGACGGGGAAGCTGTTGAACTGGTCTAACAGATTCATCCACCACCAAGTGGAGCTCACCTGGCAGAGCCCCCATCCCTTCAAAAACGTCCTCAAACTGTTTCAGTATTGCCTCTGAGGTGTTCAAGTCTGATGGGACCTTTTGTTTTTCTTTAGTGCTGACATGATGAAAGACATGTTGGTGGTTGAGCTGTAGCAACTTATGCTTTTCACAAGTTTCTTCTGAATGAGAGGCCTTTGCAAGGTTTTCACCACTTTAGCACATGTTTCCCCATCATGATTGGCTTGTAGTTCACACTCCCCTACTGGTGTAATAACCGAGCCACTGTACAGCCTTCGCCTTGCCTTGCTTGGTAGTGGCTTTGCATCTCCATCCTAAATTACTTGCATAAAGTCTCTGTAGCTGAGTATATTGACAGTTGAGCCACTGTCTAACTGTCATTTGATAGTGCTGCTTGGATCATAATCACAGTTATCACATGTCAGTAGGATAAGCTTTAAGTTTGTAAACCATTTTTCTTTGCCACTTTGAACAGAAATAACATATGTCATGTATAGCATGTCCGCTTCTTCATCATCATTATGATCACTGCATGTATCCTGTTCTAGCAGATTGACAGGCTTACATTGTCTTTGTCTGCACACTTCAGCAAAATTGTTATTTTTTCCACAGAATTTGCATATAACCCCATATGCTGAGCATTTGGCACTTGCGTGTGTTGATCCACAGTACATGCACCCTTCTTTAGTATTTTTCCGCCTTAGATCACTGTCCGATTAATTATGTTTCCATTTTCTATCGACATGGTCTCTGTATTTGTTCTGAGTGGCATAATTGACAGATTCTGCCTGTTTAGGGACAGTGTTCATCTTTTTTAATTGGATCTACATCTGTCCGCTTGCTTTGCATATATCTATGGCTTTCGTCAGCGTAAGTTGTGGTTGGCGCAGCATACTTGCTCTTACTCTGTTATCTTTACTGCCAGGGGAGGAAAATAGGTTTATTCAAAGATAACATGCTCCCCTGTCTTCAGTGATTCTCTCTTGTGATTCTCTCCACAGAACAAAGGGACAGGATGTAGTTTTAGAACCCAGCCCTAGCCTGTGGTTGACCAATTAGAATTCCTTGCAATAAAACTGGGCCAATGGCCAAATAACAAGTATCCTATTTCAGGTTGGACCAATGAGAAAGTGCAACACGTAGCTATGAGTTCAAGACTGACATTCCTAACAGATGTTGAACTGAAAACCAACACTTTCCATTGATCATTAGCACTCTACTGACTCTCGTCCTCTGCGTTGTGTATTTATCTTCAAAATTTTCTTACACAGCCAATCATAAGTCTGTCTCTGATCATTTCGTCTCTCATTGACCCGAAATCACATGAATCCGACATTTGACGCAACCTCACAAGATATTGACCAGACGTCTCTGCTTGAGTTTGTTCACATGTTAAAAATGAATCTTTCATAAATCACATTACAGGTGGGTTCAAAATGTCTTTATAAAATATCAAGGATTTTCTAAGAATTTTTTTCTATCCTCTTCCCTAAGATGTATGTGATGCTGAACATATGGCACTCTTCCAATTACACTGAGCAGTGTTGCCACTCTCACATGCGGGTCTTTTTTATTTAAGCAAGGAGTTTTTTGTATGGAGATCAATGAGAGAGTGTCGAACAACAACAAAAAATGATGGCTTATTTGTTACCTGAGGGTTATATGAAGTTTCATGATGCTTCATTTCTTACGAGTGTACTGATATAAGTAGGACACATCACATCCCAGCAACTGAGAAAACCCCCCCCCACTTTTTATCGGCGTTGTCTCGAGATGGCTTTGCATATACATAGTTGACGTCAACAACCCTCATTGAATATTCAAAACAGGATTACAGTAATGAGATGTATCCACTAGAGGTCAACCGATTTCAAGTTTTCATAACAATCGGTAATCTGCATTTTTGGACGCCGATTATGGCCGATTACGTTGCATTCCACGAGGAAATTGCTGTTACGCGAGTGCAGCAAGGAGCCAAGGTAAGTTGCTAGCTAGCATTAAACTTATCTTGTAAAAAAATCAATCTTCACACAATCACTCGTTAACTACACATGGTTGATGATATTACTATGTTAACTATCTTGTCCTGCGTTGCATATAATCAATGCGGTGCTTGTTCATTTATCATTGAATCACAGCCTACTTCGCCAAACGGGTGATGATTTAACAAAAGTACAATCGTTGCACAAATGTACCTAACCATAAACATCAATGCTTTTCTTAAAATCAATACACGGTTGTATATTTTTTTAAACCTGCATATTTAGTTAAAAGAAATTCATGTTAGCAGGCAATATTAACTAGGGAAATATATATATATACACACACACCGGCCAATTAATTGGTATTGGCTTTTTTTGGTCCTCCAATTATTGGTATCGGCGTTGAAAAATCATAATCGGTCGACCTCTAGTATCCACCAATCCAAAGAATGGATAAGCGGGAGCTAGACAGCCCGCAGTGCCGGTTTGTGGACAACGACTCCCATTGTTAGGGCGGAGAGATGTATCTTAATCTGTGCTATAACCCAAGATGTACTCTTAAAGGCGCTGCATGGTCAATCTGACGTCTGCATTGGCCGTGCAGCATTTACAGTGTTACGGGAAAAGTCAGGGCATTCATACTTCTTGCGCTTCACGGAACAGCGCAGAGCTGTTGTGAAGGAAGTTGTCTTCTTTTACTTTGAGATTGGGTTGGTGGATCGCATCCATTTTTTTTATGTGCATACACCACCATCTACTGTACTGGAGTGTGAGGACAATTATTGCCTACCTACATAAAATGTTCTTCATCAACAAGTCCTGTTCCTCTAAAAAGGTGAAATAGAGCCCTAAACACCACCATCGATTCTCTATTGCGAAACGGTTCTCGAAACATAAGGCCCTTTACTTTCATATCACATCAAAATAATTTCACAAATGCAAAACTTACCCACTAACTGTACACTGTTTTAACCCACTTACTGTACACTGTTTTAACCTGCTTTATCACAGTTGCAGCCGATTTCTTCCGTTACACACAGATGTTTGGAGCATGCTAGATAGCTAAGTAGCACAGGTGGTCCCTCTGTCTTCCGTAAACGCGCTGTAACATGGAGATATGGCCGTGTGGGAACACCAACCCTAAACCCATAAAGGTGTGTATCAATTAAACTTTTTTTGTTTTTTGAAAATGATTTCTTGCTGTTATGAAAGATAAGGCCCTTATGCTTCCATAACCGTACCGCAAGCGATGTTAATGTTCAGACCGAGCGCCAGGGCACTTCAAAACTCCCCCGTACAGAAGACGCCTTCATCCAATGACTCTTATATGTAATCAGAGAGGAAGAGGCGAAGGGAGAGGGATAACTGGGCCCAAAATGGCTCACCAAGCGAGGAGTTTTATATGGAGGTCAATAAGAGTGTTGAATATGGTTAACAAAAAAATGTATGTCTTATTTGATCGAATAAAAGTTTCATAAAGATTAGGTTGTTACAAGTGTACTGATATAAGTAGGACACGATGTCCCAGCAACTTTGAGAGAAAACTCTATCAGAGTTGTGCCTAGTCGTCACTAGTTACCACAGCCACAAAGTCATAAACCCCACCTATTTCTAGAATGTATCTTCTTAAAATGTGATTTTAAACCTAACCTTAACCATACTGCGAACCCTATGCTTAACCATTTTGACTTTGTGACTGTGGTAAGTATTGGAAACAGTTGTGCATGTTGTTCATACATGTATCTGCCCTCTCATTAGCTAGAATGGTCCCACCTGCTCTTGCCTCCTCCCGACTGCCTTCCGTTTTTGAAGACATTTTTTTCATTGTTAGAGCGGCCATTACAGTATCTGGTCAATATAATGGATCATTTGTGGTGTAGGAAACCGACAACGATGAGAGTTTATAAGGAGGAGGTGCCAGGACAACAACCTCTCCCTCAAAATCAGTAAGACAAAGGAGCTGATCGTGGACTACAGGAAACGGAGGGCTGAGCAAGCCCCCATCCACATCGACAGCGCTGTTGTGGAACTTCAAGTTCCTCTGTGTCACTAAGGACCTACCCCGGCCAAACCTGGATGGGTGTCATCCAGGTTTGGCCGGGGTAGGCTGTCATTGTAAATAAGAATATGTTCTTAACGGACTTGCCTAGTTAAATAAAGGTTAAAGAAAATAAAAAATGTTGGAACATTGCTGCGGGGACTTGCTTCCATTCAGCCACAAGAGCATTAGTGAGGTTGGCCACTGATGATTAGGCCTGGCTCGTAGTTGGCATTCCAATTCATCCCAATGCTGTTCGATGGGGTTGAGGTCAGGGCTCTGTGCAAGCCAGTCAAGTTCTTCCACACCAATCTCGACAAACCACTTTTGTATGGACCTCGCTTTGTGCACGGGGCATTGTCATGCTGAAATAGGAAAGGGCCTTCCTCAAACTGTTGACASAAAGTTGGAAGCACTGGAATTTAGGGGCATTCRCCAAACCCAGTCGGACTGCCAGATGGTGAAGCGTGATTCATCACGCTTTACACCATTCCAGCCGACGCTTGGCATTGCATATGGTTATCTTAGGCTTGTGTGCGGCTACTCGGCCATGGAAACCCATTTCATGAAGCTCCCGACAAACAGTTCTTGTGCTGACGTTGCTTCCAGAGGCCATTTGGAACTTGGTAGTAAGTGTTGCAACCCAAGGACAAGACAATTTTTGCACGCTACACACATCAGCACTCGCCGGTCCCGTTCTGTGAGCTTGTGTGGCCTACCACTTCGCGGCTGAGCCATTGTTGCGCCACTTCATAATAATAGCACTTACAGTTGACCAGGAAAGCTCTAGCAGTGCAGAAATTTGACAAATTGACTTGTTGGAAGCCATGTTGAAAGTCACTGAGCTCTTCARTAAGGCCATTCTACTGCCGATGTTTGTCTGTAGAGATTGCATGGCTGTGTGCTCGATTTTATACCCCTGTCAGCAACGGGTGTGGCTGAAATAGCCAAATCCACTAATTTGAAGGAGTGTCCACATACTTTTGTATATATATATAGTGTCACGTTCCTGACCTTATTTCCTTTATTTTGTCTTTGTTTAGTATGGTCAGGACGTGAGCTGGGTGGGCATTCTATGTTATGTGTTTCTATGTTTAGGTTCATTGTTAATTAGCCTGATATGGTTCTCAATCAGGGGCAGGTGTTTTACGTTTCCTCTGATTGAGAACCATATTAAGGTAGGCTGTTCACACCGTTTGTTTGTGGGTGATTGTCTTCCGTGTCAGTGTTGTTACCACACGGGACTGTTTCGTTTGTTTTAATCGGTTCCTGTTCGTGCGTTCTTTGTGTTCTATAAGTTCTCATGTTCAGGTCTGTCTACGTYGTTTTGTTGTTTTGTAGTTATTCAAGTGTGCTTCGTGTTCGTCTTGTTTAATAAATCAACATGTATTCATCACCAGCTGCGTTTTGGTCCAATCCATGCTCCTCCTCAGACGAGGAGGAGAACAACCGTTACATATAGGTATATTACCTCAATTACACAGGAGGTTAGTGGCAACTTAATTGGGKAGGACAGGCTCGTGGTAATGGCTGGAGCGAAGTGGTATTGTTGTGGAAATTCTTACACAGGGACACAAAGTAAATCTTAAATGAATCATTGTTTATTATCAGCGCACTGGAGAGGTTCCAACAAACTTGATGCACCATAGTGAACATCTGTCAGGAGCTCTAACGGGGCAGTCCCATTAGTTCTCTTATATACTTATTTATTATAATTATGCATGATTTAGCTTATTCATAATTCATTCATCATTAACGTTTTCTTCATGCATGTGACGGACCAATACCTCACGAGGCTTCTCTAAGCTGAGACCTTGAAACTGAGATATATTTCGTTCTCAAAACAAGGTTCTGGGCGTACTGACGAATTGCAAATCCTGATAGTGAGGGTTCGTTCAATCAGTCACGGTTATTAGAAAAGCACAAACATAACATTTTCCATCACAGTATCCAATATATCACACAGTTTCCATGTTTTTGCTGCCATTCCATTCACTCCATTCCAGACATTATTATGAGCCGTCCTCCCCTCAGCAGCGCACTGCTCAACTACCTTTTCCCCTGCACATTGACTCGGTATCGGTACTCCTTGTATTTAGACTTTATTTTACCATTTCATTTTTTATTAGTATATTTTGGATATGTGAAATTATTTTGATGTGATATGAAAGTAGGGGGCTTTGTGTTTCTAGAACTATACCACAATTAAGAATCAAATCAAATTTGATTGGTCGCATATACATATTGCAGATGTTATTGCAGGTGGCAGCGAAATGTTTGTTTCTAGCACCAACAGTGCAGTAATACCTAACAATACACACAAATCAACAACAAAAAATAATAAAGAAATTTAGAAATATCAGGACGAGCAATGTCATAGTCCGGAATATGAATATACATGTATATAATGTTGTGTATAGACATTATGAACAGTATATGAATAGAACATGTGTCTACAGCAGTAGTTATATAGGATGAGCCTTGAATAGAATACAGTATATACATATGAAGTGGGTAAAACAGTATGCGTACATTATTAAACTGGCTATGTACATAGGGCAGCAGTCTCTACGGTGCAGGGTAGAGTACCGGGTGGTAGCCGACTAGAACAGTGACTAAGTTATTGGGTGGAGGCTGGCTAGTAGTGACTATTTAACAGTCTGATGGCCTGAAGATAGAAGCTGTTTTTCAATGTCTTGGTCCCAGCTTTGATGCATCTGTACGTACTGTCTGCTCCTTCTAGATGGTAGCAGGGTGAACAGGCCGTGGCTCGGGTGGGTGAGGTCCTTGATGATCTTCTTGGCCTTCCTGTGACACCGGGTGTTGTAGATGTCCTGGAGGGCGGGCAGTGTGCCCCCGGTGATGCGTTGGGCTGACCGCACGACCCACTGGAGAGCTCTGCTGTTGTGGATGGTGCAATTGCTGTACCAGGCGGTGATACAGCCTGACAGGATGCTCTCAATGGTGCATCTGTAGAAGTTCATAAGGTTCTTAGGGGCCAAGCTAAATTTCTTTAAGCCTTCTGATGTTTAAGAGGCATGTTTAAGAGGCACTGTTGCACCACTGTCTGTGTGAAGGGACCATTTCAGGTTGTCAGTGATGTGCACGCAGAGGAACTTAAAGCTTTTGACCGTCTCCACTGCAGCTCCGCCGATGTGGATGGGGGCATGCTCTCTCTGCTGTCTCCTGTAGTCCCTGATCAGTTCCTTCGTTTTGTTGACATTGAGGGAGACGTTATTTTCCTGGCACCACTCCACCAGGGCCCTCACCTCCATGTAGGCTGTCTTGTCGTTATTGGTAATCTGCATGCTTGATGATTGAGTTGGAGACGTGCGTGGCCATGCAGTCAAGGGAGTACAGGAGGGGGCTGAGCACACACCATTGTGGGGCCACCATGTTGAGGATCAGCGTAGCAGAGGTGTTGTTGAACAGAATTCTAGCATAGGTATTCCTCTTGTCCAGATGGGATAGGGCAGTGTGATGGCGATTGTGTCATCCGTGGATCTGTTGGGACGGTATGCAAATTGTAGTGGGTTTAGGGTGTCGAGTAAGGTGGAGGGTATATGATCCTTAACTAGCCTCTCAAAGCACTTCATGATGACAGAAGTGAGTGCTACGGGGCGATAGTCATTTAGTTCAGTTACCTTCACTTTCTTGGGTACAGGAACAATGGTGGACCTCTTGAAGCAAGTGGGGACAACAGACTGGGATAGGGAAAGATTGAATATGTTCGTAAACACTTCAGCCAGCAGGTCTGCGCATGATCTGAGGACTCTGCTTTGTTAACATTCTCTGTTTCACGAAATCATGGCTCTCTCCGGATATACTGTCCACATCTTTACAGCCAGGGGGAATACATACATTGCATGGAAAGAAAGAACTCTCTGGGAAAAAGAAAGGTGGAGGTGTACGTTTCATGATTATCTACTCATTGTGTGTTTGTGGTTAACGTACAATAACTGAATTTTGTTTGTTCTCCCTATCTGGAATGCCTCACCATCAAATGCCGACCGCATTACCTCTCGAGAGAATTCTCTTCAGTCATCGTCACGACCATGTATATTCACATTTAGATGGAATATTTGGCTGTTTTGGCTGTCTGAGCCAATTCGCCTCTAAGCAGAACATATAAGGTCCTTGGACTATAAGGAGTAACGTTAGGCTCCTTTAGTTTATTATTGGGCTACCCAAGCCCATGTTGTGCATCTAAAGGTTAAGAACATAAATTGTGAATGAATGATATTGTATTCTGGATAAGAGCGTCTGCTAAATGACTTAAATGTAAATGTATTGTATTGCACGCTCTAAACTTTTTCCACTGGTCCCTTCTCCAATATTCATGTAATCTGTTGTTGCTAGCAATATTCATAAAAAATACAATTGTATTTATATTTTGAGATCTGGTCGCAGACTCCCTGCAGTGTCGGACCCACTTTGGGAACCCCCGGCTAACTCGTTAAAAGTTTGTCTAGCTCAACCTTCATTTTTAAGACATTGGATGTCAAAGGTAGTTATTTTTGAGACAAAGTTCAGGATTAATTGATTTATTTTAGATCAGTAGACGTTAATTATTGCAGGCGTACCAGACAGGAGGTAGGTCTACATGTCATTGAGTTTTCTGTTTTATCCTTTCTCCTTTCCTCCAGACCGCCAGCAGTGTACTCTTTCTTTCTCTGAAGAGGAGGTTCCCCCTGAGCAGCAGCAGTGTGAGCAGGAGTGGAGCCCCAATCTGGGACAGGAGGACCCAGAGCCCACACAGATTAAAGAAGAGCAGGAGGAACTCCGGAGCCGTCAGGGAGAAGAGCAGATTCAAGGGATTGAGGCAGAGACCATAGAGTTCATATTCAACCCTGTCTGTGTGAAAAGTGACCGTGATGAAGACCCAACTCAGCCCTCACATCTCTATCAAGCCCAAAAGGAGGGAAACGGAGAGAGAGACACACTACCCAGTACTACAACTGAAAATATCAAAACAGAACCTGATGGAGACATCTATGTAGAATCAGAACCAACCAGTGTCTCTCAGCCTTTCTCTACAGTAAATCCAGACTGTTCTGCAGCTCAGAGTGAAAACAGTCAAAGTGTCAGTGGTATGGAGACTGGAGGACCTCCGTCAGGTTTTAAGTCAGTCAAATCAAAGAGAACAAAGATGATAAAAGGACAAAGCTCCTGTGTCAAGAAATCTACACAGTTGACCCTCCTGAAATCACCCAGTCAAAGTCATGCTACTCCTTGTTGTTGTAAGGTGTGTGGCAAGTCTTTTCATCACATGGGTTCATTAATCAAACACGTGCAAATTCATACAAAGGATGAAGAAGGTATTTGTGGTGTGTGTGGAAAATGTTTTCAGTCCACAGAAAGTATGAAAGATCACCTCCAAACTCACATTGCAGATAGGTTTTGTTGTCATGTTTGTGGTAAAGGGTTCACCTTAAACAGTAATCTAAAAAGACACATGAGGAGCCACACAAGAGAGAAACCATATGGCTGTCATTATTGTGGCCAGGGATTCAGCACTGGCAGCACTCTGAATAGACACATTAGGATTCACACAGGGGAGAAGCCATTTTGCTGCCCTGATTGTGGCAAATCATTCACTCAGAGTGGACATCTAAAAATACACATGAGGACCCACACAGGGGAGAAACCACATAGCTGTCCTGATTGTGGCAAAGGATTCAGCATTGCCAGTAATCTGTCAGTGCACATGAAGATTCACACAGGAGAGAAAAGACAAAAGGATTCAGCACTGGCACCAATCTGAATGTGCACATGAGAACTCAGGGGAGAGACCATACTGATGTCCTCATAGTAGAAATGTATTTCCCAATCAGGTACATTGAATAACAGACACACCAAGGAAGCACTTTAAATGTGTGATACTGGCAGTATTTTTCTAAATGATAGAACTCTGATAAAGTAACATGAAGAACAATCACAAGAGGGAGGAAACATGACAGTGTGCTGTTTGGGGAGAGGTCTGGAGATAGAAGATTGAGAGGCACATTGTACAGTGCCTTTAAAAAGTATTCATACCCCTTGACTTATTCCACATTTTGTTGTGTTGTAGCCTGAATTCATAATGACTTAAATACATTTAAAAAATCCCCTCACACATCTACACACAATGCCCCATAATGATAAAGTGAAGAGAAAAGAAGAAAAAAGAATTAAATGAAATCTTATTCACATAAGTATTCACACCCGAGTCAATACTTTGTAGAAGCACCTTAGACATACAGACAATCTGCTTTGCACATCTTGATATGGGGATTTTCTCCCATTCTTCCTTGCAGATTTTCTCAAGCTCTTAAATTAGATGGGGAGTAGCGGTGAACTTCAAGTCTGGGCATTGACTGGGCCACTCAAGGACTTTCATATTCTTGTTCTGAAGCCATTCCACTATTACTTTGGCTGTATGCTTAGGGTCATTGTCCTGTTGAAAAGTATRTCTTTGCCCCAGTCTAAGGTCATTTGCACTCTGAAACAGGTTCTCATCAAGGATTTGCCTGTATTTGACTCCATTCATTGTTCCATCTATCCTTACCAGTGTCTCAGTCCCTGCCGCTGAAAAGCATCCCCATAGCATGATGCTGCCGCCACCATGTTTCACGGTAGGGATGGTGTTAGACGGGTGATGAGCTCTGTCAGGTTTTCTCCAGACATAGCACTTTGCATTCAGGCTAAAGAGTAAACTTTTGTCTCATCAGATCACAGAATATTTTGCCTTATGCTCAGTCTTTCACGTGCCTTTTTGCAAACTCCATGCATGCTGTCAGGTGCCTTTTTCCCAGGAGTGGCTTCTGAAAGGAATTTTATAACATCTGTACATTATAGGAACACCTGTAATTACAAAAGTACAATGATTAATGTTTTGCTTTAGCTTGAGATTAAGAATCAGTGGTAGAGACTTTGTAAGTGCATGAAGAGGTCAACTGTACAAAAGTCATATGCCTGTTTGTTGAAACTATACTTTCAGTTCCTGTTGTTGCTGTGTTCCAGGCTTACTTCTGCTAGCACATGATAGCAATAGGAGGAAGAAGGATTGGGAAATTAACTGCAAATAACAATAAGCTGAACTCCGCTTAGCAGAAACATCTTTGTATTTGCAACTATTCATTATGAGCTTATATGGTATTAAAGTTAAGGGACATCACCCTSGGCGGGGTGAACCTCAGTTGGGGATAAATGGGAAAACATCTTTTGAACTAAGTGTGTTACTTGCAAATTACTGTAAGTATATACTCCGGGTTGCAATCCGGCTTGCAATCCTTATTAAATAAACTAACCTCTGATCAAGGAAGTTTCCCGTGGTCTCTTGTATGAACATAGGGCAGAATTCCCTTGCATTTCCATCTGGTCGCTCTCCCATAAAGCCCAGATTGGTGAGGTGCCATAGAGACTGTTATCCTTCTTGCAGGTTCTCCCATCTCAGCCAAGGAACTCCATAGTTCTGTCGGAGTGGTCATTGGGTTCTTGGTCACCTCCCTGACCAAGGTCCTTCTTGCCCGGTTGCTCAGTTTGGTCGGACGGCCAGCTCTAGCCAAAGTCAGGGTAGTTCCATATTTTTTCACTTTCCCAATGATTGAGACCACTGTGCTCAATCAAACATTCAACACACTATAAATTGTTTTATACCCTTCCCCAGATATGTCTCATCACAATCCTGGAGATCTACGGACAATTCCTTGGACTTAATGGTATAGTTTCTGCTCTGACATGCACTGTCAATTATGGGACCTTTATATAGGCAGGTGTGTTTCTTTCTAAATCATCTCCAAACAATTGAATTGGCCACAGGTGGACTCCAATCAAGTTGTAGCGACATCTCAAAGATGATCAAAGGAAATTGGATGCACCCGAGCTCAATTTTGAACGTCATAGCAAAGAGGTGTGAATACTTATGTAAATTAGATATGGGTGTATTTCATTTTCAGTCAATTTGAATTTTTTTCTAAAAACATATTTTCACTTTGTCGTAAGAGGGTATTGTGTGTAGATAGGTGAGTGATTTATTTAATCCATTTTGAATTCAGGCTGTAACAACACAATGTGGTATAAGTCAAGGGGTATGAATACTTTCTGAAGGCATTGTATATATATTCCACTCTTAGGTGAATAAAATATGACTGAATTACAACTTCAACATAAGAACAATACATCACCCGAAGCAGCCACCACTATAACAGAGAGCAGTCCGTGGATTTCTGAGCAACAGTAGTCCCTGCTCATTAGTTATAAGATGACACAACAGACATTTGAAACTATGTCCTCCATCTCTACATAAAATAGGTTTTTGTCAATATGTTGAAATTTGCCACATTACATCTGTTATGAAGTTGTTAAAGGGCAATTCCATTGTAACTATGCACAAGGACCACCTTTTAACAATTTCCACAGAGGATTTTACAAAAACACATTTACAGAAATAACTGCAGATCCAAAGTGTGGTAACAGAATAAAACTGAGTGTTATACCGTAATTTTGTTACCAAACTTGGCATCTGCACAGTTTTTCCAGTAAATGTGTTTTTATTTTATTTACTGTGTAAATTGTTCAAAGTAGTCATTGTTTATATAGTTGTATGGTTTGTTAAACTGAGGAAATCAATGGTTTTGGTTTGGCACACATTTTAAAATGAGAAGAAAAAAAATCGGAGTCTCAGCGTAATTCCGTTATCGTGGAATTGCCCTATAAAGTAGTTTTCGCAATATCAGTTACTTTGTATATCAGTTAGTGTCCACAGGAGCTGAAATAATCCTACCATTATTATTACTTCGGAGCTTGATGCCAATATCCACTCTGAGGGGAAAATACATTTTTATTTTGTTTTCCATGTTTTGACAAGCATTAAGAAAATTGTTGTGCTCAAGTGGACCCATTCATATACTGTAAATGAACCTTCTGAAACATGTTTGTTTTTTTATTCCAGAGATTGTACATTTTATCTGCCTTTGTATAACAGAATAAATGTTGATAACACATGTTCAATGTGAGGTGTCTTTACCTGCACATTTCTCTTTCCTCTGACTGTGTTCATTGCACTTTTATGAAACATTGGAACCATTGAAGTGTTTGACAGTTACAATACATTCGGAAAGTGTTTACACAGTTTGTTACGTTACAGCCTTATTCTAAAATTGATTAAATTAAACAATTTCCTTATCAATCTAAACACAATACCCCATAATGACAAAGCGAAAACAGGTTTCTAGAAAATGTTGCACATTTATAAAAAATAAAACAAAAATACCTTATTTACTTAAGTATTCAGACCCTTTGCTATGAGATTCAAAATTGAGATCAGATCCTTTTTCCATTGATCATCCTTGAGATGTTTCTACAACTTGATTGGAGTCCACCTGTGGTAAATTCAATTGATTGGACATGATTTGGAAAGGCACAAACCTGTCTATATAAGGTCCCACAATTGACAATGGACGTCAGAGCAAAAACCAAGCAATGAGGTCGAAGGAATTGTCTGTAGAGCTGTGAGACAGGATTGTGTCGAGGCACAGATCTGGGGAAGGGTACGAAAAAATGTCTGCAGCATTGAAGGTCCCCAAGAACACAGTGACCTCCATCATTCTTAAATGGAAGAAGTTTGGAACCACCAACACTAGAGCTGTTATAGAGCTGGCCGRCCGGCCAAACTGAGCAATCGGGGGAGAAGGGCCTTAGTCAGGGAGGTGACCAAGAACCCGATGGTCACTCTGACAGAGCTAAAGAGTTTCTCTGTGGAGATGGGAGAAACTTCCAGAAGGACAACCATCTCTGCAGCATTCCACCAATCAGGCTTTTATGGTAGAGTGGCCAGACGGAAGCTACTCCTCAGTAAAAGGCACATGACAGCCCGCTTGGAGTTTGCCTAAAGGCAACTAAAGGACTCTCAGACCATGAGAAACAAGATTCTCTGGACTGATGAAACCAAGATTGAACTTTGGCCTGAATGCTAAGTGTCACGTCTGGAGGAAACCTGGCACCATCCCTAAGGTGAAGTGTGGTGGTGGTAGCATCATGCTGTGGGGATGTTTTTCAGCTGCAGGGACTGGGAGACTAGTCAGAATTGAGGGAAAGATGAACGGAGCAAAGTTCAGAGAGATCCTTGATGAAACCTGCTCCAGAGCGCTTGGGACCTCAGTATGGGGCGAAGGTTCACCTTCCAACAGGACAATGACCCTAAGCACTGTCGTAGCTGAATCAGAATTAGTTAGGTAACATAGATAAATAAGATGTTTTATTTACTTTCATAATATGCTTATGTGAGATACTTGTCATTAGAATGTCTCTTTTTGGACTATACTGTCGGCAGTTGCATTTTTCCTTTCTTCTCTAGGGAAAAGTCACTTGGGGCCCAGAGAGCGGAGAGGTCAGGCTTGTCTTTTACATGTCTGGTAATATGCAGAATATCAGAATGGAACATTGTCTTCATATGTGAACGGGTTTGAACATTGTCTTCATATGTGAATGTATCTGATAAACCATGTGAAGGGCTCCACAATGTCTGTACTCCAGTCACTCCCTCATTTTCCCATTGGGGGGAGGAGTATGGCAGTGTCTGGAACCATTGTATTACCCCTCTGATGTTGCACTAATCTTGAGATAGTATATGACCTAGAAGTCACTCCCCTCAGTGAGCTTGTCCAGGGGTGGGGTGTATTTGAGATGGGTGTATCTAAAGTTGACAATTGATATATGCCATTGGATGAGGTAATGTTTTGGTACTATGAAGTACCAAGAACGAGATTAGAACCTCGTCTTAGAGAGCAAACTGAACGATAATTTATAGCTAATGCTATCTGGCTATGGGATACTCCTCTCTCAAGTAAAAGGCCCTTTGTGAAGTTTCTGAGATTTGTGGTTCGTCATGTGAGTTGGGAGGGGTGAATCTTGGCTATAAAAGATACTAGAATTCTTTTGTAAGCACTCTCAGAATTCATTTAGAAACTGAATTGATCTGAGAGTCAAAGGGCTATGGTGAAGCTCATAGAATTAAATATGAAGTTTAAAATATAACTCTGACTTGTGTGTGGTTTGTAAACTCTCCTCATTTAGTAATACAGGAAATTACCACGACAGCACTTGAAATACATCCACAGGTACACCTCCAATTGACTCAAATGATGTCAATTAGCCTATCAGAAGCTTCTAAAGACATGACAATTTTCTAGAATTTTCCAAGCTGTTTAAAGGCACAGTGAACTTAGTGTATGTAAACTTCTGACCCACTGGAATTGTGATACAGTGTATTATAAGTGAAATAATCTGTCTGTAAACAATTGTTGGAAAAATGACTTGTGTCATGCACAAAGTAGATGTCCTAACCGACTTGCCAAAACTATAGTTTGTTAACAAGAAATTTGTGGAGTGGTTGAAAAACGAGTTTTAATGACTCCAACCTAAGTGTATGTAAACTTCCGACTTCAACTGTATGGAAAAGTGATATCAGTTTTACATTTTTTATAMATTTGTGAACATTTCTAAAAACCTATTTTTGCTTTGTCATGATGGGGTATTGTGAAAAACAATTTAATCAATTTTAGAATAAGACTAACCTAACAAAATGTGGGAAAAGTTAAGGGGTCTGAATACTTTCCAAATGCACTGTATTTAGTCACCAATATATGCAATGTTTTATTAATCTAAAGCTTGATGAAGTCCAATCAAGTTGCATTTAACTGAGGCTCTTGTAGTTGATATGATTGACTATAATTATGTTTTTTTTATCATCACCTCATGCCCTAATATACTTTTCTTGATACACAACAGAAACTGTTGAGCATGAGAAACCCAGCAGCGTTGCAATTCTTGAAACAAACCGCTGCGTCTGGCACCTACAACCATATCCCGTTCAAATATTTTATATAAATATTTAAATATAAATATTTATTATCCGATGTTAGCAAGTTATTGATTTCATTAACCTTATTTGTAAGGCTACACACTGTATATTAATATGGGCTATTCTTAGCCCTTTCCTTGGTAGCTTATCGGAGATAGACATAATATGGAGAAAACAATAAACAAATAAAATAAACAGTGAGAGACCCTGAGGCTCTCTCACTCCTCCCAGGCTTTTGGGAGGGAGGGTGAACAATGAGCCTGTCATGGCGGATGTAAGCAATGATCCCATGCTTTCTGGCAGCTTTCATAGCTGRGTTAAGTTCTTTCCACCTCTGGCGCACAGCTTCAGAGAAGTCCTTTTTGAGGAAGATGTTGGTTCCTCTCAAATTCTAGGCTCTCTCCAGGACAGCCATCTTGTCCTTAAACCTCAGGAACCTAGCCACTATTGGCCTGGGTCTGTCACGTGGGTTGATTACATGTTTTCTAGAACTGTGGGCGTGCTGCACTTCAATCTTCGTATGATCCATCTGCAGCTTTTCAGTGATCATTTTGCTTACTTTGTTCTGAAACTCGGCCCAGTTCTCATGTGAAAACTGGTATGTCATCCACAACAATGTTATTCCTTCTGGATTGTCCCTCTAGATCAGGCCTGGGCAATTATTTTACATGGAGGGCCACATTAGAATATATTTTTGCCATCGTGGGCCAGAATCATATTACAGGATTATACATCATGTGTATGACTGTGTTGACAGATATATCTACTGTAAATCACGCCCGGATAGGCTACTTATTTTACTTTTTTAACATGCACAGAAATAAACCACATCCATGTTCTCCTTCTGGTAGGTATTTTCATTATTAAACATGCAATGAATTACACGGAGGGAAAAGTACACTGTGCATTCAGCACCAAGGACAGAACTCTTGTTAACAGGTAAGCACAAAAACACAAGAAAGAGAGAGAGAGCTGAACATTACATTTAAACTACTCAATCAGTGTGAGGAGTGAAGTCTCTGATGGGCATTAGATCAGWCTAGATCAGTGAAGTCAGGTATAGTTTCTGGCGTCGCTATGCGCAGGATTGCTGAGAGGTGAGAGTCAGTAAGAGATGATCTGTGCCTTGACTTGTTATATTTCATCACTGAGAAAAAAGAAGGAACCCGCACACTGCTCTTTAATAAGCTCTATGTATCAACCTAATGGCCTTTGTCAGAGCTTTTGTACGTTTTTTAAATTAGCACCCTTATGTAGCCCCATCCACATCTGTTCCACGCATCGAATGGGGTTGGAGTTGAGGGAAAACAAATAAGTGCTACCAAATATAACAATATGCATTTAATAAATATTAGAATAAAGTGTGTACATAAAACGTATTAAACACATCTGTAAAACCACAATGAGGACATCGACCTACCAAGCAAGTTTTCATAAATCATTGGGTACAGCGCAAGAAAGACGTCAGAGTCATCTGAATTAGGGCCATAATTCATGTTCAAATTTACATAACATACATAGGCATTTCATCATTAAGACCTTTAGGAAATAATGTCTGGAGGGTGAAAATCCAAAAACATTCACTTTTGCTCAGAGTATTATTTATATCACCCCCCCTGTCTGATATCTTAACTTACTCTATGCCACAAAATCTAAAAAAAGGTAGAAATGTCATGTTTTAGGTCATTAAAATGTACTGCGACTGGATAATCCCTGTCCTTTCTCCTAATTGAACTTTTATGATGTTCACAGATTCTCTGTTTGAGAGAACGAGAGGTTTGAGATACATAGCACAGCCCACATGGACATTTAATAATGTAGATAACATGGGTGGTGGAGCATGTAATAATGTCATTTATTTGGAACCGTTTTCCTGTATGTGGGTGACAGAACTATTCACACTTAATCATATTGCTGCACTTTGAGCAACCGCTGCGTTTATAGCTACCATTTGGAAGAGGGCGTAAAAGAGCCTGGCTGATTTTCTTTTGTGGCTGGCAGTTGGCATGGACCAATTTATCGCGTAAATTGCGACCTCTCCTATGTACAATAAGTGGTGGATTCTTAAATTCAGCTGGCAAAGCTGATGATTAAACATCCGTTCCATTCGATGTGTGGAACGGATGTGGGTGGGGCTAGGTTTACATAAGGGTGCTAATTGAATAAACTCACAAGAGCTCTGACGAAGGCCGTGAGGCCAACATGTAAAGCTTATTAAAGAGCAGTGATCCTATCAAGAGCGGTGTACRGGTTCCTTCTTTTTTCTAATTTTATCCAACTGTTACCATGCACCTGCAAAAAAGATAGCTCAGATGTGCGAGTGCCTTTTGAATTTTATATTTCATCACTGAAAATGTCTGTTCACATACATAGGTTGACCCAAACAGTACAAACATCTTCTGAGCATAACCCTAATCTTTGGAATGTTTTGTTCATCGAGAGATGCATAGAACCTCGTCAGTGACATTCTTTTGAATAATTCTCCAATCACTGCATCAGACTGAAGATTGATAAGCTCAAGTTGCAGGTCAGTGGGAGCGTTATCCACGTTGAAGGTGAAAGGAGAGGAAACATGTTAGCATGTCATTTTCCAACACTTTGAAATCCTCAAAACAACGAGAAAACTCACAGTTCAAAGCACACAGCAGTGATGTATACTTCTCCCGCTGGTCATCTGATAGGGAACAGACTAGTAGTGTTGGAAGGTGGGTGAAATTGTTGGCTTCTACTTGGTGGGTCAGGAGGAGTAATTTTCCCTTGAAGGCTTTGACAAGGCTGTACATCTGATGTGCAAAAGGCCCTTCCCTTGTAGTTTGGAATTCAGTTCATTCATGAGGGCCATGATGTCCATGGTGAAGGCAAAATCAGCCAACCATTCTTTATCTTGCAGTTGAGGGAAATCCACATATTTTCCTTTCATTTGCAAAAACTCAGCAATATCTGACTTCAGGTCCCAGACCCTTTTAAGCACCTTCCCCAAACTCAGCCATCTCACGTTTGTGCAGTAGGGGAGATCTGCATGACCCGACTATCTCTTCCAACAGTGAGACAAACTGTCTGTGGTTTAAAGATGTTGCGCTTATGAAGTTTTCCACTTTAGTGACTGTATCCACAACATGGCTCATATTCAGAACACATTTACAGAGCACCTCCTGATGAATAATGCAATGCAGGAAAATCATTTTCTGATCTGGGTTCAGCTCAGCTACTTGATCTTGTATCCTTTTCAAAAGGCCAATGTTTTTTCCTGTCAAGTTTGGGCACCCATCAGTGGTTACACTGGATAACTTTTCAAAACTCAGTCCCAGCTTTRTCACACACTTAACCTCCTCCAATAAATATTTCCCTGTGGTTGTGCTCTTCATTGACTGCACTGAAGCCAGCTCCTCTGTAATTTMAAAGTCTGGGGTTATGCCTCGWWAGAATATCAACAACTKYGCCGTGTCAMGTGCATCACTGCTCTCATCCAGGGCCAAGGAGAAATAGGTGAAATCCTTCACCTTGTCTTTCAACTGTTGTTCCATATTCTCTGYGATGTCCTCAACRTCTTGACAGGGAAACATTTTCAAACAGCTCTCTTGTCGGGGCAAAGTATTGCTGCAGAGTCAATTAAACATTATTTAATGAATTCACCCTCAGCAAATGGCTTCCAATGTTTAGCAATTTTGTGGGGCAGTACATAGCTAGCTCTCGCAATTCCGTCGTTTGCTGAATGCAGTTTTGTGAAAAGTCCTTGCTGCTTTTGCAACTGAGAAAGCAACTCTTTCAATGCACTTGTCCTATGCTCAGAAGAYATATTCCTATATTTCTCTACATGCTTTGTCTGGAAGTGTCGGGACAAGTTGTAGTCTTTCAAGACAGTGATGCTCTCTTTGCACGCTAAGCACACAGCTTTCCCTGATACCTCAATAAAAAAATTAAAAATGTATGTCCATTCTTGCTGGAACACCCTATCATTGTCTACTTTCCTTTTCTTTGAAAAACTAATTTTTGCKCAATTTCTAGCTAGCAACTGTAATATTTGTAACTGTGATGCGTGTGTCAGCCTGTCTGTCCTTGTGCAGTTGTTATTTATACGTGCCTTCAAAATAAATGTCCCACAAGTGGTGGGAGAAAAATCATTACACAAAGGCAAGTATTCATTGGGCTTTTGATTTGAATAACAAATACGTTTTTCAAAACTTTACTATCGCAAATTCTTTATGTGATCTGAGCATGATTCTGCGGGCCGTTTTGAATCAGGTCGCGGGCCGCATACGGYCCCCGGGACGGCCTTTGCCCAGGCCTGCTCTAGATAGTCTGTTTTCCCAGTCATTGTTAATAATGATTCACAGACTGTGCTGATGTCATCTCACGTGAACTTAAAGTTTGTCATCTTGCTGAAAGTCTCTTTCAGGACATCCACCTCTCCCTGGGAGAACTGCAAACTGTTCTTAAGATCCTGGACCTCTCCGGCAGATAGTCCATTCTTATGTTAGTTGAGTTCATCACTATTTGGACAAAGCTCTTGAAGCTATTTTCCTTTTGTTGTAACTGTTTGTAGAACCCTTTTTGTTTGTTTAAAATATCCTTCACCTGTGATAGAGAAACATTGTCCTCTCCATTACTCCCGCCTATGGAACTGAGTGGGGTACCAGCATTAGCCTGTATTGCTACCATGGCATCCAAAGACAGACAGGACAGGTCACAGGGCAGATTTAAACAGCAAAAAACAGCAGGGATTTAGACAGCCAAAAGCCCGGGACAATCTGCGGTCCCAGCCACAAGGGCTAACCGCATAGCGGGCTTTGTTTGTATTTGTATTTGTCAAAGCAGCAGCTACTCTTCCTGGGGTCCAGCAAAATTAAGGCAGTTTATACAATTTTAAAAACATTACAATACATTCACAGATTTCACAACACACTGTGTGCCCTCAGGCCCCTACTCCACCACTACCACATATCTACAGTACTAAATCCATGTGTGTGTGTATGTTATTGTGTGTGTGCCAATGTTTGTGTTGCTTCACAGTCCCCGCTGTTCCATAATCTGTTTTATAAATCTAATTTTACTGCTTGCGTCAAGCTGTCAAGGAAACCTTGCGAGCTTGATAGCTAGTTAGCAGCTAGGCTAGCTGCTACACCAATCAGCTCTTCAAAATTTTGTTCGGCAAGATCCCTGTCTAAGTAACTGAGGCGAACCACGTTGCGGGATCCACATTGAAAAGGTATAGTAACGAAACTTTCAAAACAACAAACCAAGCTGTTCCTCGTATTTCAACCCTGCAGGCGCGACACAAAACACAGAAATAAAAATATAATTCATGCCTTACCTTTGATGAGCTTCTGTTGTTGGCACTCCAATATGTCCCATAAACATCACAAATGGTCCTTTTGTTCGATTAAGTCCGTCGATATATATCCAAAATGTCCATTTATTTGGCGCGTTTGATCCAGAAAAACACCGGTTCCAACTCGTGAAACATGACTACAAAATATCTCAAAAGTTACCTGTAAACTTTGCCAAAACATTTCAAACTACTTTTCTAATACAACTCTAGGTATTTTTTAACGTAAATAATCGATAAAATTGAAGACGGGATGATCTGTGTTCAATACAGGATTAAAACAATCTGTTGCATGCTTTCTGGTCATGCGCCTCTAACAGGACACTTCCAGTGACCCTAATTCAAAATGGCCGTACTTCTTCTTTACACAAAGGAAAAATCCTCAACTAATTTCTAAAGACTGTTGACATCCAGTGGAAGCGGTAGGAACTGCAAGAAGGTCAATTAGAAATCTGTATTCCCAATGAAAATCCATTGAAAAGAGAGTGACCTCAAAAAAGAAAAATCTGAATGGTTTGTCCTCGGGGTTTCGCCTGCTAAATAAATTATGTTATTCTCACAACCATGATTCAAACAGTTTTAGAAACTTCAGAGTGTTTTCTATCCAAATCTACTAACAAATGCATATCTTATCTTCTGGGGATGAGTAGCTGGCAGTTGAATTTGGATATGCTTTTCATCCAAACGTGAAAATGCTGCCCCCTATCCTAGAGAAGTTAAAGTCCGGGCTCTGGCTTGGCCACTCAATGACATTCAGCATTGTCTTGGCTGTTTGCTCAGGCTCGTTTTCCTGTTGGAAGGGGAACCTTTGCCCCTGTCAGAGGTTGTGCGCTCTGGAGCAGGTTTTCACCAAGGATCTCCCTGTACTTCATTCATCTTTCCCTCAATCCTGACTATTCTCCCAGTCTCTGCCGCTGAAAAATATCCCCGCAGCATGATGCTGCCACCGCCATGCTTCACCGTAGGGATGGTGCCAGGTTTCCTCCAGACGTGACACTTGGCATTCAGGCCGAAGAGTTCAATCTTTGTTTCATCAGACCAGAGAATCTTGTTTCTCATGGTCTGAGTGTCTTTTGGCAAACTCCAAGCGGGCGGTCATGTGCCTTTTACTGAGGAGTGGCTTCCGTCTGGCCACTACAATAAAGGCCTTATTCGTGGAGTGCTACAGATATGGTTGTCCTTCTGGAAAGTTCTCCCATCTCCACAGAGAAACTCTGGAGCTCTTTCAGAGTGACCATCGGGTTCTTTGTCACCTCCCTGACCAAGCCCCTTCTCCCACCGATTTCTCCGTTTGGCCGGGTGGCCAGCTCTATGAAGAGGCTTGGTTTTTCCAAACTTTTCCATTTAAGAATGATGGAGGCCACTGTGTTCTTGGGCACCTTCAATGCTGCAGGCATTATTTGGTACCCTTCCCCAGATATGTGCCTCGACACAGTCCTGTCTCTGAGCTCTACGGACAATTCCTTTGACCTCATGGCTTGGTTTTTGCTCTGATAGTCTCATAGCAAAGGGTCTGAATACTTATGTAAATAAGATAGTTCTGTTTTATTTTTTATAAACTAGCAAATAAATCTAAAAACCTTTTTTGATTTTTCTTTATCGGGTATTTTCTGTAGATTGCTGCATATTTTTTTAAATGTTGTATCCATTTTAGAATAAGGTTGTAACGTAACAAAATATGGAAAAAGTCAATTGGTCTGAATACTTTCTGAAGCTACTGTATATATCGTACTTTAACAAAGGCCTTTTCAAAGTCAGCTATGAATACCAGGCCTGGTTTCCCAGATGTTTCATAGTGTTCTATTGTTTCCAGTTCTTCTCTTATATTTGATTAGGATGAATAACATACAACAACACCTTTTTAATTCTATGTGCTATGCATTTTGCTAGGATTTTGGCATCACAACACTGAAGTGTAAGGGGTCTCCAGTTCTTTAGGTGGACTGGATCTTTATATTTACCATCTGGGTTCTGTTTCAGTAATAGTGAAATCAGACCTTCTTGCTGAGTATCTGACAGTCTTCCATTTTTATAGAAGTGGTTAATGACTTTTTCATTGGCAAGATAAGCAAACTTAAGGATGACATGTCAGCAACAAACATTGGCACTACACATCCAAGTATATCGGACCAAGTTATGAAAAACAATAATTGTACTTTTGAATTCTGTAAAGTCAGTGTGGAAGAGGTGAAAAAAGTATTGTTGTCTATCAACATTGTCAGACCCTGGTGGCTTGTCAATCTGGATGGAAAATTACTGAGGATAATAGCAGACGATATTGCCGCTCCTATTTGCCACATCTTCAATTTAAGCCTACTTGTGCCCTCAGGCCTGGAGGGAAGCTAAAGTAATTCCACTACCCAAGAATAGCAAAGCCCCCTTTACTGGCTCAAATAGCTGACCAATCAGCCTGTTACCAACCCTTAGTAAACTTCTGGAAAAAAATTGTGATACCAGATACAATGCTATTTCACAGTAAACAAATTGACAAAAGACTTTCAGCACGCTTATAGGGAAGGACACTCAACAAGCACAGCACTTACACAAATGACTGATGATTAGCTGAGAGAAATTGATGATAAAATGATTGTGGGGCTGTCTTGTTAGACTTCAGTGTAGCATTTGACATTATCGATCATAGCCTGCTGCTGGAAAAATGTATGTGTTATGGCTTTACACCCACTGCTATAAAGTGGATAAAGAGTTACTTGTCTAACAGAACACAGAGGGTGTTCTTTAATGGAAACCTATCAAACATAATCCAGGTAGAATCAGGAATTCCCCAGGGTAGCGCTTTAGGCCCCTTCCTTTTTTCTTTACAACGACATGCCACTGACTTTGAGTAAAGCCAGAGTGTATATGTATGCAGATGACTCAACACTATACACGTCAGCTACTACAGCGACTGAAATGACTGCAACATTTAACAAAGAGTTGCAGTTAGTTTTAGAGTGGATGGCAAAGAATAAGTTAGCCATAAATATTTTTTAAACTAAAAGCGTTGCATTTGGGACAAAACATTCACTAAACCCCCTAAACCCTAAACCTCAACTAAATCTTGTAATAAATCATGTGGAAATTGAGCAAGTTGAGATGATTAAACTGCTTGGAGTAACCCTGGATTGTAAACTGTCATGGTCAAAACATATTGATACAACAGTAGTTAAGATGGGGAGAAGTATGTCCATAATAAAGCGCTGCTCTGCCTTCTTAACAACACTATCAACAAGGCAGGTCCTACAGGCCCTAGTTTTTTTTATTTAATTTTTTTATTTAACCTTTATTTAACCAGGTAGGCCAATTGAGAACAAGTTCTCATTTACAACTGCGACCTGGCCAAGATAAAGCAAAGCAGTGCGACACAAAGGGGGCAGAGTTGGATGTGTAGGATGTGAGTACAGTGGGGGTAAACCTATGCGATGAGTGATAATGAGAGAGCTTGCATCTCTGGAGACACCAGCTAAGCCAGGTGAGGTCTCCCATGTGAGGTGTTTGACAAAAGAGCTATCTAAGGCATGTTGAACTGGACTACCGGCTCTAAAGTGAAATAAAACAATAACTAACTGAAACAGCAGAAGACAAGGCATATTGACATTTGAGAGAGGCATGTGTAGCCGAGTGATCATAGGGTCCAGTGAGCAGCAATAGATTAGTCTGGGAGCCATTCGGTAGTCGCTACTATGCTAGGCGATCGGGAGGCACGGCGTTCAGAAAACTAGCAGGCCGGGGCTAGCAGATGGGTCTTTCGGTGACATCGCAACGGAAAAGCCTGTTGAAACCACATCGGACGATTACGTCGGCAGACCAGTCGTGATGGATCGGCGGGGCTCCGTGCTGGCAATAAAGGGTCCAGGCCAATTGCCAATTGGCAAAAGAGGTATTGTAGCCCACAAATTAGCGGGTATACCTCTTCGGCTAGTCGGGAGATGGGCCTAGCTCGAGGCTAGCTCAAGGCTAACTGATGCTTGCTTCGGGACAGAGGCCAGCGGTAGCCACTCGGTTGCAGCTAGCTAGCTGCGATGATCCAGTGTAATGGCCCAGAGCTTGCGGCAGGAATCCGGTGATGTGGTGGAGAAAAGCAGTCCGATATGCTCTGGGTTGATATCGCGCTGTGCAGACTGGCAGGTATTGCCCGAGCTAAAGCTGGCTGGTGTCTGAGCTAAAGGTGAAGACCGCTAGCCGTGGCTAACAGTGACTACTAGCTAGTAGCTAGTTAGCTGGCTAGCTTCTGATGGAGGTTCCAGTTATAACGTATAAAAATAGCAGATCCATACCACATTGGGTGAGGCGGGTTGCAGGAAAGTATATTTAAATCATAGATGGAAAGTGAGATTAAAATATATACCGACTATTTTCATGGGACAAAACAAACACACGTCCGACTGCTACGAAAACCAAATGTTTTCTGTAGTTGCGGATCAGACCTGCACCATGGTCAGGAGGAATTTTGGACCATTCCTCTTTATAAAACTGTTTCAGTTCAGCAATATTCTTGATCCGCAACAACATAAAACGTTTGGTTGAGGTTATTGCTGCCAAAGGAGGGTCAACCAGTTATTAAATCCAAGGGTTCACATACTTTTTCCACCCTACACTGTGAATTTTTACACGGTGTGTTCAATAAAGACATTAACATGTAATTGTTTGTGTGTTATTAGTTTAAGCAGACTGTGTTTGTCTATTGTTGTGACTTAGATGAAGATCATATCAAATTTGATGACCAATTTATGCAGAAATCCAGGTAATTCCAAAGGGTTCACATACTTTTTATTGCCACTGTATGTGGTAGTGGTGGAATAGGGGCCTAAGGGCACACAGTGTGTTATGAAATCTGTGTATTGTAATGTTTTTAAAATTGTATAAACTGCCTTAATTTTGCTGGACCCCAGTAAGAGTAGCTGGTGTCAATGCAGCAGCTAATGAGGATCCATCAGAAATACAAATACAAAAATTGCATCTAGAAGTTCCTCCTTTGTAATTAGGCCTTCACATGAGTCTTTCTGTATAGCTGTTCAATTTACACTATAAAACAATCCTTACAATCAACTTCAGTTTAGAGGAAATGGAGACTGAAATGAAAACATATAGTATCTACTACTCACACCACTCCTCTCAGGATCCCTCCCCTTCGACCCATCTTTCTCTACTTTTTCAGGAACCTCCCTCCTACACAATGCTGTCACATGCCCATAAGCTTGACCGCTGTAATAGCGTAATGTATTCGGCACAAAAGCTCACTCAGGATAACTTATATAGCCTAACATCCCTTGGCAAATGCTATCGAGCAGCGCGCTTTGGTATTGATCAACCAATGGTGTGTTAGATACCACCCACGTACATTTACTTGACACCCCCTCATTTTCATATTGGAGAAAGAAATATAGAAATCAATAAATTAAGAAATAATATAAATGAATAAAATGAAGAAGTAGATGAATTATTAAATGAATTATTTATCTATGTATGCATTCATTCATCCATTTATGGATGTATATATTTATGTGTGCATTTATTTATTTATTTTTAATTACAGTAGATTTGGTCCGCCATACATTTCCTCTCTTTGAAGGGGAATTAGGTCGAGGGGAGGTACTTTAGAAGAGAAATTGTAGAAATAGGCGGGGTTTAGCCATAATGACGACTTTGTGCCTGTAGTAACTAGTGACGACCTTTTGCAACCGGATGCTTTTGTCGCTGATGCCGGACGTGATGAAAACAACTCGCTATCTGTCTGGCAAACTAGCTACTAAACTTGCATTTTCTACAAAATGTCTAAAATAAAGTTATTGAGGGTTTTCCTCAACGAGAGATTAACAGCTGCTGCTGAGGAGATATTCGGGGTCGTTGAAAAAACTATTGCAGGGTATGAGGAGGAAGTGATCCGTCTACAGAGTCTGCTCGACATTGACATTCAGGTTGAAGAACAGATAAACCTACACAGAGCAGGTAGGCCAACCCATTACGTTTGTCTAACTAACTCAACCTTCATTTTATAGGACATTGGAGCAAAGGTAGATATTTTGTAGACTAAGTTTAGGATTAGTCAATCAAAAAGGGGACTTTTTTGACCGCACCTTTTTTAATTTGAACGAAACTGTAAGTTAGCTACATGTTTGTCCATGGTAAAATGGTCAGAATGTGAATATTGGATCAGAATGATCAACCTTCCGAATGAAGGTAAAGGCAAAGATTGTATTGACAGGCGCGGTCCTGGCCGTTCTGCCAGAAAAATAATTTCAACCCCGCAAATTACAATAGGTAAGTGTTGTCTAGAGACTTTGAAGGGAAGTTAATTTAAATTTCTTGATGAAATGTGAAAATACATTTTCTGGACGTTGAAAATCTATTTTCCGGAAGTTGAAATCGGGTTCATTTTCGGTTTTGAATGAACGTTGAAAATAAATAATTGCCGCACCAAATCTGAACCAAACAGAGATGGAATTTGATGAATGCCCATCCATGTAGTAGGCCTACCTTTAGTAAAACAGGCAGTTGGATTGGCTTTATTAGTCCGTATTCCTGTGACTAATCAATTTGGCATTTTTTTTATTTAACCAGGTAGGCCAGTTGAGAACAAGTTCTCATTTACAACTGCGACCTGGCCAAGATAAAGCAGTGCGACAAACAACACAGAGTTACACATGGGATAAACGAACATACAGTCAATAACACAATAGAAAAATATATGTACAGTGTGTGCATATGTAGTACGGTTAGGGAGGTAAGGCAATAAATAGGCCATAGTGGCAAAATAAATACAATGTAGCAATTAAACACTGGAGTGATAAATGTGCAGAAGATGAATGTGGAAGTAGAAATACTGGGGTGCAAAGGAGCTGTGTACAGGTGCAATGAACAGTAGGCTGCTCTGACAGCTGATGCTTAAAGTTAGTGAAGGAGGTATGACTCCAGCTTCAGTGATTTTTATTATTGATTTTTTTTTGCAATTCGTTCCAGTCATTGGCAGCAGAGAACTGGAAGGAAACGTGGCCAAAGGAGGAGTTGGCTTTGGGGATGACTAGTGAAATATACCTGCTGGAGCGCGTGCTACGGGTGGGTGCTGCTATGGTGACCAGTGAGCTGAGATAAGACAGGGCTTTACCTAGCAAAGACCTATAGATGACCTGGAGCCAGTGGGTTTGGCGACGAATATGAAGCGAGGGCCAGCCAACGAGCGCATACAGGTCACAGTGGTGGGTAGTATATGGCACTTTGGTGACAAAACAGATGGCACTGTGATAGCAAATTGGATGTAGTCAGAGTAAAGTGTTGGAGACTATTTTGTAAATGACATCGCCGAAGTCAAGGATCGGTAGGATATTTACCAGGGTATGTTTGGCAGCATGAGTGAAGGAGGCTTTGTTGCCAAATAGGAAGCCGTTTCTAGATTTAATTTTGGATTGGAGCTGCCTAAGGTGAGTCTGGAAGGAGAGTTTACAGTCTAACCATACACTTAGAATATGTGGACAACTACAAATACCTAAGTCACAACCGTCCAGAGTAGTGATGCTAGGCGGGCAGGCACAGGCAGCGATCGGTTGAAGAGCATGCATTTAGTTTTACTTGCATTTAAGAGCAGTTGGAGGCCACGGAAGGATTGCTGTATGGCATTGAAGCTCGTCTGGAGGTTTGTTAACACAGTGTTCAAAGAAGGGCCAGAAGTATACAGAATGGTGTCGTCTGCGTAGAGGTGGATCAGAGAATCACCAGCAGCAAGAGCGACATCATTGATGTATGCAGAGAAAAGAGTCAGCCACCCATGACCCGCTCGGAAACCAGATTACATAGCGGAGAAGGTATGGTGGGATTCGAAATGGTCGGTGATCTGTTTTGTTAACTTGGCTTTCGAAGACTTTAGAAAGGCAGGGTAGGATAGATATAGGTCTGTAACAGTTTGGGTCTAGAGTGTCTCCCCCTTTGAAGAGGGGGATGACCGTGGCAGCTTTCCAATCTTTGGGGATCTCAGACGATACGAGAGGTTGAACAGGCTAGTAATGGTGGTTGCAACAATTGAGGCAGATCATTTTAGAATGAGTGGTTCCAGATTGTCTCGCCCAGCTGATTTGTAGGGCTCCAGATTTTGTAGCTCTTTCAGAACATCAGCTGTCTGGATTTGGGTGAAGGAGAAATGGGGGAGGCTTGGGCAAGTTGCTGTGGGGGGTGCAGAGCTGTTGACCGGGGTAGCCAGGTGGAAAGCATGGCCAGCCATAGACAAATGCTTATTGAAATTCCCGATTATTGTAGATTTAGCGGTGGTGACAGTGTTTCCTCGGTGCAGTGGGCAGCTGGGAGGAGGTTAGATTACATAAACATAACCACATGTAACATGGATTTGCATTAGAATACGCATCAAAACTACCAATGGAAAGTTACACCTCACATAAAACTGATCAGAATTCAGAAGAATGCCAGGGTCATGCCGGAAAAATCATTTGCGGCGTGTGACCTAATACTCCCTATAATGTAAACTCAAATGTATAACTTACAATTAAACAAAATCGTTTGCGCTTATGAATACTGGTTTCAGTAAAACTTTCTGCCAACTTAAAAGCAAATACTTTATGAATTTGTCACATCAGCTTGTAGTGTTGCTAGCCAACTAGCCTGCTGAAGTTAGCCCTACCAGCCTTACAGCTACATTAAAGTAATCCAAAGTTTTGGAAAAACATAATGCCATTGAACCAATGTTACCTGTATATGGAGGTATGTCAGCCAGCTAAATTTAGCCTAGCCAGCTAAATAACCTAGCTAACCAACCATCACAGTCAACATGGTTGAGTAGTAAGCCAGAGAACAACTAGTCTAGCACACGCAGGAACCCACAGAACACAACATAAAAGCCAGCAGAAATAAATTAGCGAGAGCGGAGACTTAGATTTGACGGCAGAGTTAGCTACCAAAGTCAAAGAAGAGCCAAGGAGAGGCCATACAGTGAGGTTAATCCACCTTAAATTACCCGGTTTATCTCCATTACTGCTGACACAGCGATGTACCGGTAGGTTGGTAGGATACAGAGTTTGCATGCTTCACATTCATGCATGGCACAGCACCTGGTTTCAGTCAGTCTCATTCCAAATCCTGCCTTCCACTGGTTATACTAAGCCATCGAAGTCTTCCGTGGTCCCTGTGCCCAAGGAAGCGAAGGTAACCTGCCTAAATGATTACCACCCCATAGCACTCACGTTGGTAGCCATGAAGTGCTTTGAAAAGCTGGTCATGGCTCACAACAGCATCCTCCCAGATACCCTAGACCCACTCTAATTCACAAACCACCCCAACAGCCACAGATCACACTCCACACTGCCCTTTCCCACCTGGACAAAAGGAACACCTATGTGAGAATGCTGTTCATTGACTACAGCTCAGCGTTCAACACCATAGTGCCCACGAAGCTCATCACTAAGCTAAGGAGCCTGGACTAAACACCTCCCTCTGCAACTGTATCCTGGACTTCCTGACGGGCCTCCCCCAGGTTGTAAGTGTAGGCAACAACACGTCTGCCACGCTGATCCTCAACACTGGGGCCGCTCAGGGGTGTGTACATAGTCCCCTCCTTTACTCCCAGTTCACCCACGACTGCATTGCCAAACACGACTCCAACACTATCATTAAGTTTGCTGACGACACAACAGTGGTAGGCCTGATCACCGACAACGATGAGACGGCCTTTTGGGAGGACGTCAGAGGACAACAACCTCTCCCTCAATGTGAGCAAGACAAAGGAGCTGATCGTGGACTACAGGAAAATGCAGGCCATTAACATCAACAGGCCTGTAGTGGAGCGGTTCGAGAGTTTCAAGTTCCTTGGTGTCCACATCACCAACGAACTATCATGGTCCAAACACACCAAGACAGTTGTGAAGAGGGCACAAGAAAACCTTTTCCCCCTCAGAAGACTGGAAATATTTGGCATGGGTCCCCAGATCCTCAAAGTTCTACAGCTGCACCATTGACAGCATCCTGACCGGTTGCATCACCGCCTGGTATGACAACTGCTCGGCATCATACACCCCCGCCCTTATTTTTCCCAGAGAGATGTTTATTTGTCGGCGCGATGCACAAAGATTCCCGGTGGCTGTACCGACTCCGACATCATATCCCGAGAAAGCCATGTTTCCATGAAACAGAGTATGTTACAATCCCTGATGTCTCTCTGGAAAGCAACCCTTACCCTAACTTCGTCTACCTTGTTATCTAGAGACTGGACCTTAGAGAGTAATATACTCTGAAGCGGTGAGTGGTGTGTGCGCCTCCAAAGTCTGACCAGAAGGCCGCTCCGTCTACCTCTTCTGTGGCGACGTTGTTTTGGGTCAGCCTCTGGAATCAGTTCAGATGTCCTGGGTGGTTTGGACAAAGTTGTATTCCTCGTCGTAGTGCTGGTAAGTTGACGTCGCTCTGATATCCAATAACACGTAAAGTTTTCTGGGCTAACAATGTAAGAAATAATACATTAAAAAAACTAAATACTGCAAAGTTTCCTAAGGACTAGAAGCGAGGCGGCCCTCTGTCGGCGCCATCTTGTACATACATCAAAGCTAGCTTGTCATTTTTGCGCCACAAATGAGTCGTAGCCCCATCCTTGTGGGTATTACTGCACTGTGTTGCTATTAATGGACTAGCTACGAACAAAGGAAAACTACTACAATGCTCGCTCGATTACCACTACAAAACGCACAGGCGAAGAGGAGATGCAGGTTTTTTTGCATTTATTTACATGGTTTCTACTTTCTGGATGTACAGTGCATTCGGACAGTATTCAGACCACTTTTTCCACATTTTGTTACATTAGCCTTATTCTAAAATTGAATAAATACATGTTTTCCCCCACCAATCTACACACAATACCCCATAATGATAAAGTAAAGTTTTTTTTGAAAATGTATTAAAAATAAACTGAAATACCTTATTTACTTAAGTATTCAGACCCTTTGCTATGAGACTGGAAATTGAGCTCAGGTGCATCCTGTTTCCATTGATCATCCTTGATGTTTCTACAACTTTATTGGCATCCACATGTGGTAAATTACATTGATTGGACATGGTTTGGGAAGACACACACCTGTCTATATAAGGTCCCACAGTTGACAGTGCATGTCAGAGCTAAAATTAAGCCATGAGGTCAAAGGAATTGTCCGAAGAGCTTCGAGACAGGATTGTGTCGAGGCACAGATCGTGGGAAGGGTCCCAAAAAGATTCTGCAGCATTGAAGGTCCCCAAGAACACAGTGGCCTCCATCATTGTTAAATGGAAGAAGTTTGGAACCACCAAGACTCTTCCTCGAGCTGGCCGCCCGGCCAAACTGAGCAATCGGCGGAGAACGGCCTTGGCCAGGGAGGTAACCAAGAACCCGATGGGTACTCTGACAGAGCTCCAGAGTTCCTCCATGGAGATGGGAGAACCTTCCAGAAGGACAACCATATCTGCAGCACTCCACCAATCAGGCCTTTATGGTAGTGGCCAGATGGAAGCCACTCCCCAATAAAAGATACATGACTGCCCTCTTGGAGTTTGCCAAAAGGCAGCTAAATACACTCAGACCATGAGAAACAAGATTCTCTGGTCTGATGAAACCAACATTGAACTCTTTGGCCTGAATGTCAAGCATCACGCCTGGAGGAAACCTGGCACCATCCCTATGGTGAAGCATGGTGGTGGCTGAATCAAGCTGTGGGGATGTTTTTCAGCGGCAGGGACTGGGAGATTAGTCAGGATTGAGGGAAAGATGAACGGAGAAAAGTACAGAGTTCCGTGATGATAAACCTGCTCAGGACCTCAGACTGGGGCGAAGTTTCACCTTCCAACAGTACAACAACCCTAAGCACACAGCGAAGACAACGCAGGAGTGGCTTTGGGACAAGTCTCTGAATGTCATTGAACATCTCTTGAGAGACCTGAAAATAGCTGTGCAGCGACACTCCCCATCCAACCGGACAGACCTTGAGGATCTGCAGAGAAGAATGGGAGAAACTCCCCAAATACAGGTGTGCCAAGCTTGTAGCATCATACCCAAGAAGACCTGAGGCTGTAATCGCTGCCAAAGGTGTTTTTAACCAAGTACTGAGTAAAGGGTCTGAATAGTTATGTAAGTGTGATATTTCTGTTTTTATATTTAATAAATGTGCAGCTATTTCCCCCAAAAATTTTGCTTTGTCATTATGGGGTGTTGTGTGTAGGTAGATGTATTTAAAAAAATGTATATATATATTTTAGAATAAAGCTGTAACATAAAAAAAAAAGTCAAGGTCTGAATACTTTCCGAATGTACTGTATGTAGTGTACCTCCAGATGATGTAAAATTGTTCTTCATCGTAGCTATTACCCAATCTTCCACGTTTTTAGATCATTGACTTATATTCCCTAATTGTTATTTGAACGTTTTCTAAAGAAATTAAGAATCGTTTTGCAACCCTGTTTGTAAACTTTCAGCTTATATTTTTCAGTGATGAAGAAAGATATGGTTGTCCCATGATAGGGTGGGGTATGCAAAATGGGTTAACTTTGTTTTGGCATTCATGGGCAAAAATGTATGGAATGTTTTGTTAAAATCAAAAGGGGTGCAGTCAAAAAGGTGATTTGAATTCATATAGAAATACCATTTCTTTATTTTACTAGCAGAAGTTAATTATTGCAGGCGTACCAGACAGGAGGTAGTTCAGCAATGTCATTGACTTTTCTATTTCATCCTTTCTTCCAGATGTCCAGGAGCTCAATCTCTCTGTCTCTGAAGAGGAGGTTCCCCCTGAGCAGCAGCAGTGTGAGCAGGAGTGGAGCCCCAGTCTGGTACAGGAGGACCCAGAGCCCACACAGATTAAAGAAGAGCAGGAGGAACTCTGGACCAGTCAGGAGGAAGAGCAGCTTCAAGGGCTTGAGGCAGAGACCATAAAATTCATATTCCATCCTGTCTGTGTGAAAAGTGACCGTGATGAAGACCCAACTCAGTCCTCACATCTCTATCAAGCCCAAAAGGAGGGAAATGGAGAGAGAGACACACTACCCAGTACTACAACTGAAAATATCAAAACAGAACCTGGTGGAGAGGACTATAGGGAATCAGAACCAACCAGTGTCTCTCAGCCTTTCTTTGGTGTAAATCCAGACTGTTCTGCAGTTCAGAGTGAAAACAGTCAAAGTGTCAGTGGTATGGAGACTGGAGGACCTCCGTCAGGTTTTAAGTCAGTCAAATCAAAGAGAACAAAGATGATAAAAGGACAAATGTCCCATATCAATAGTAAGGGTTGGACATTTACACAGTTGTCCCTCCTGAAATCACCCAGTCAAAGTAATTCTACTCCCTGTTGTTGTAAGTTGTGTGGCAAGTCTTTTCATCAAATGGGTTCATTAATTAAACACGTGCAAATTCATAAAGATAAAGGTATTTGTGGTGTTTGTGGAAAATGTTTTCAGTCCACAGAAAGTATGGAAGATCACTTCCGAACTCACATTACAGCAAGTTTTTGTTGTGATGTTTGTAGTAAAGGGTTCAGCAAGAACAGTAAGCTGATAGTGCACATGAGAAGCCACACAGGGGAGACTCCATTTCGTTGTTGTCATTGTGGCAAAGGATTCAAACAGAATGGAAGTCTAAAAATACACATGAGAATTCACACAGGGGAGAAACCTTTTTCATGCCCTATTTGTGGCACATGTTTCAGTCAGAATGGAGATCTAAAAATACACATGAGGATTCACACAGGGGAGAAGCCTTATAGCTGTTGTCATTGTGGCCAAGGATTCAACCAGAAGGGAAATCTAAAAACACACATGAGGACCCACACAAGAGAGAAACCTTATCGCTGTCATGATTGTGACCAAGGATTCAGCACTGGCAGCGCTCTGAAAAGACACATTATGATTCACACAGGGGAGAAGCCTTTTTGCTGTCCTGATTGTGGAAAAACATTTAATCGGAGTGGACATGTAAAATTACACATGAGGACCCACACAGGGAATAAATAATATCATTGCCATTTGTGGCAAAGGATTCAGCACTAGTGACCTTCTGAGATGAAACATGAGGATTCATACTGGAGAGAAACAGTATCCATAGTGACTGGTAAAAGATTCTGCACTGGCACCAATCTGAAAGTGCCCTTAAGGACTCATAGTGAGAATAGATACCCTCAACTTAGAAAATGATTTCCCCAATCCAGTATCTTAAATCAGACACAGTGAGAAAACACTGTCTTTCATTTAAAATTGATAGAACAGTCATGAGAGGGAGAACTTAATGGTGTGCTGTTTGGGGAAAGAAGATTGAGAATCACATTGTAACTTCCACTTGTGAGAGGAGATGCCCCTCAGAACACTACTCGTGGGTGAATAAGATATGATGGAATTACTGCTTGAACGTAAGAACTCCATCACTAACAGAGAGCAGTTGTTAGTTATAGGATGACAAGACATTTGGGAAACTGTCCTCCCTTTGTACTTAAAACATTTTTGTTTTTAAAATCTTCTACATTATGTACACTGAGTGTACAAAACATTAGGAACACCTGCTCTTTCCATTAAATAGACTGACCAAGTAAAACCAAGGTGACCGCTATGATGCCTTATTGATGTAACTTGTTAAATCCACTTCAGTGTAGATGAAGGGGAGGAGACGGGTTAAAGAAGGGGTCTGCAACTAAATATTCAGGTGTTCCTAATGTTTTGTATACTCTATGCTTTGATGTTAAAGTACTTTTCACCATCAGTTACTTTGGTTTTGTGTCCTTCAGTGTCCACGGGAGCTGAAAGAATCCTGTACACATGCCATTTTATTGTTACTAGTTTTATGAGCCTGTTGCCAATATCCACTGAGGGGGAAATTTCACCAGCATTAAGAAAACTGGTGAAAACTCAAGTGGACCCATTAATATACATTGGCCTTGTGAAACATGTTTTTCTTCATCCAGAGATTATATGTTTTTTTCCACAACAGAATAAATGTTGATAACCATGTTCATTAAGGTGTCTTTACCTGCTCTCTTCTCCCTCTTCTGACAGTGTTCAATTATCAGTTGATCTTGTGTTGCTAGAAAGCTCCATTTAAACAAAACGTTTGAGATTAAAGTGCATTTTTAAACATGGGAAACATCTAAATAAAGGTTTGATTTTATTATCTAATCAGCAACCTATAAAATTGGTACGCATTTTAAAGCACTTTAAAGGTCCAAGAAGTATTTCATTGTTTGTCTTCTCATGTGCACTGCATAATACTTTGCTGCAGTTTTTCTTTTTAAATGCAGCTCTCTTCCTCCCTGATCTGAGAGGGTTGGATTGACGATAGCAGTACAACCTTTCTTGTATCTAATTACATACCCATCAATTATAATCTCAAGGAAGGAGGATGTGCTTTGTTGTCAGGCTTTTTCAAGTCTCCCACTTATCATAAAGCCGTATATTTACTACAGTGCATTCGAAAAGTATTCCGACCTCTTGACTTTTTTTAACTTTACAGCCTTATTCTAAAATGGATTAAATATTTTTTCCCCTCATCAATCTACACACAAAAGACAAAACTATATATGTATATATATATTTTTTGCACATTTATAAAAATCAAAAATGTAATAGCACATTTACATTAGTATTCAGACCCTTTACTCAGTACTTTGAAGCACCTTTGGCAGCGATTACAGCCTCAAGTCTTCTTGTGTATGACGCTACAAGCTTGGCACACCTGTATTTGGGGAGTTTGAGAGGCTGGTAACTCTAATGAACTTATCCTCTGCAGCAGAGGTAACTCTGGGTCTTCCTTTCCTGTGGCAGTCCTCATGAGAGCCAGTTTCATCATAGAGCTTGATGGTATTTGTGACTGCACTTAAAGAAACTTTCAAAGTTCTTGAAATGTTCCGGATTGATGTTTGTCTTTGCTTATTTGAGCTGTTCTTGCCATAATATGGACTTGGTCTTTTACCAAATAAGGCTATCGTCTATATACCACCCCTACCTTGTCACAACACTCCTGATTGGCTCAAATGCATTACGAAGGAAAGAAATTCCACAAATTAACATTTTAACATGGTACACCTGTTAATTAAAATGCATTCCAGGTGACTACCTCATGAATCTGGTTGAGAGAATGCCAAGAGTGTGCAAAGCTGTCATCAAGGCAAAGGGTGGCTACTTTGAAGAATCTCAAATACAATTTTGGGGGTGTTACTACATGATTCCATATGTGTTATTTCATAGTTTTGATGTCTTCACTATTACTCTACAATGTAGAAAATAGGAGAAATAAAGAAAAACCCTTGAATGAGTAGGTGTTCTAAAACTTTTGACTGGTACTGTATGTCATTAAATTACATGTGCATAACTATGTAGTTTTAATATACTTTAGCAGTGGTTCTTCTTATTTTGGGAGTAATATAACATTGACTTTATTTTCAATACATGCAACCTAAGAGTTCATGCCTGCAAGACAAAGTCTTAGGTCAATCGCTCTGAGGATTTGAACGTTTTATAGCACTACTTTGTATTTAATCCCAAATTTAAATGAAAGCTAGAGAGCCAGCTAAAATTGGTCAGTGTATTGCAATTCCATTTAGTACTAGTTAGAAATGTCCTAACAAGGTAGTCATGCTGCCTGACAAGTTGAACGATGCTAGCCTTGAGGCCCTTACTCTCTTGGGGTTGTTGTGTGTAACGTGATTTCCTTAGGGTCGACCTGGCTTCAAGCCTACCTCAGGTCAATACCCCCTCCTACTTGACCCCAGGGTCAAGCTCTATTTAAGGCGGTACTCACCCCTGCCATTAGCTGCTGTTCCGGTACAGTTCATGTCCTCCACTGTGACTTTTGATGACATTAATAAACATTTTACATGAGGCAGCCAGGACTGGCATATGTTATCTAGAAAAAATGGTTACACTTTACATGCATAAAACAAACACAAGTAAATAGGTACATAACACTTACCATGTCTTGAAGTCTTCTTAGACCTTTTAGTCCAGGTCTTTGGTGAATTATGTTGCTTCTGCTGTCCCTTTCTATTCATTGGACAGGGGCAAGGCTAGTGGCAGGAGCAGGTGACTGTCACTTTGCAGCTCGCTCCTTCTGATCCTAAAGTATTTATTCAAATCAAACATGTAATTTTAAATCAGACAGATTACCATTCTAACACAACAACATTGTGGTATGTGCCCACAATTCAACTGCCCTGAAAATATACTGGGGAAATTGTAATGCTGTGCGACAGCTGGAAGAGCCTCCTCTAATGCCACCTGTGCTGCATCCTGCTCTTTGCTCAAGATCATTTCTCTATTTTGTTGAACATAAACATTATTGTATGTTAATGTAGAAAAGAAAGTAGCAAAATGTGTGATCATATACCGTGAGATACAATCAAATATATATATAGTAGAGTCACATATAATACAAGTAAATTGGTATACAATTTGGATGGATGGTTGCTTTTCATTATCGTGGGAACTGTGTTATATTGTGCAAAAGCAAAAGGCAAAGCCTCCACATTTAACACTCAAATGTTTTTGTTATTAATCTGCTTTAATTCATTAACATCTCAGGTCCGAACAAAGCTGGTATTATTATTTATGAAGATGTGTATTCATATTTACACAATTGGTATACAGACAGTATACCAATTTACAATTTACAGTTTAAAATGTGCAGACACCTGTGTAGCTATGTAATCATATTTCTATGGACACACAAATAAACTAGCTACGCCATCAAAGATCTAATTAAAAGGCAAACTAGTTTATTCTGTTATATGTTATGTATTCTATGCAGAGTAATTGTTTATTTTAAATTGGGTGCGGTATTCAACACAACCACAGGTATAATAAGAACGAACACAACGGTCAGTTCTAGTACAAATGATAACGTCAGTTCCTGTACTACGGAATCATGGGAGATTGAGTTTCACAGTCCTTCCCTCACTGCCAGACACTTTTAAATAATGATATAAATACCTCAATAGTTTGCTAAAAAGTATTTTCATGTGCTTACATGATTGATATTATTGATTGTATTTTTACATAATTAATCATGGCTGGCATCTAGCTAAAAAGGCCCAATGTTCACTGGGGTTGCAACCGGCGGTAACCAAAAAGCTAACGTTAGCATACAAGATACTGTTGGCCAGAGCAAATAAACTTCATCTACAAGATGAATACACGTCACTGATTGAAATAAAAGAGTTTAGAATTATGCGGGCCTTATTACAGAAAATACTAGATTTGTAATTTCTTGTTCAATAACTTATCTCGTTCTCACTGTAAAATAGCTAGCTAGCTTCAACCAAAAAAGCAGTTATGTTTATATGTACTAATAGCAGAAACTCAGGACGCATTGAGTTTAAAGGGATTCAGAAGGAGCGTGGCATCAGAGGTTGCTGGTGTTATTGAGTTCGATGCACCATAAGTTTGTGCTATTAGTACATATTTATGAGAGACTGGGTTGTCCAGAAAACAAGCTTTTGAATGACATCTGATTCAACATGGAGTTTTAAAAAGAGGGTTTGAAGTTCATTATGGAATGCTAACAAGAACAACATTTATGCTAGGTGTAGTTGACGGAGATGGGATAAAATGATTCAAATCAAGTATTTATATACATTATTGCACTCCACCAAACAGGCCTTTATGGTAGAGTGGCCAGACGGAAACAACTCAGTAAAAGGCATATGACAGCCCGCTTGGAGTTTGCCAAAAGGCACCTAAAGGACTCTCAGACCATGAGAAACAAGATTCTCTGGTCTAATGAAGCCAATATTGACCTCTTTGGCCTGAATGCGTAGCATCAAGTCTGGAGGAAACCTGGTACCATCCCTAAAGTGAAGCATGGTGGTGGCAGAATCATGCTGTGGGAATGTAAATAGTCCAGGTGGCCATTTGATTAATTGTTCAGCAGTCTTATAGCTTGGGGGTAAAAGATGTTAAGGAGTCTTTTGGACCAAGACTTGGTGCTCTGGTACCGATTGCCGTGCGGTAGCAGAGAGAACAGTCTATGACTTTGGTGACTGGAGTCTGACAATTTTTTGGGCCTTCCTCTGACACCGCCTAGTATATAGGTCCTGGATGGCAGGAAGCTTGGCCCCAGTAATGTATTGGACCGTACGCACTACCCTCTGTAGCGCTTTACAGTCGGATGCCGAGCAGTTGCCATACCAGACGGTGATGCAACCGGTCAGGATGCTCTCGATTGTGCAGCTGTAGAACTTAGGGATTGGGGACCCATGCCAAATCTTTTCAGTCTCCTGAAGGGGGGGGGGTAATATGTTGTCGTGCCCTCTTCACAACTGTCTTGGTGTGTTTGGACCATGATAGATTGTTGGTGATGTGGACACCAAGGAACTTGGAAACTCTCGACCCACTCTACAGCCCTGTAGATAATGGAGGCCTGTTCGGCCCTTATTTTCCTGTAGTCCATGATCATCTCCTTTGTCTTGCTCACATTGAGGGAGAGGTTCATGTCCTGGCACCACACTGCCAGGTCTCGGACCTCCTCCCTATAGGCTGTCTCATCATTGTCAGTGATCAGGCCTACCACTGTTGTGTCATCAGCAAACTTAATGATGGTGTTTCCAAGTCGTGCTTGGCCACGCAGTCGTGGGTGAACAGGGAGTACAGGAGAGGACTAAGCACCCATCCCTGAGGGGCCACGTGTTGAGGATTTGGTGGCAGATGGGTTGTTTCCTACCCTTACCACCTGAGGGTGGCCTGTCAGGAAGTCCATGATCCAGTTGCAGAGGGAGGTGTTTAGTCCCAAGGTCCTTAGCTTGGTGATGAGATTCGTGGGCACTTTGGTGTTGAACGCTAAGCTGTAGTCAATGAACAGCATTCTCACATAGGTGTTCCATTTGTACAGGTGGGAAAGGGCAGTGTGTAGTGTGATTGAGGTTGCGTCGTCTGTGGATCTGTTGGGGCGGCATGCGAATTGGACTGGGTCTAGGGTTTCTGGGATGATGATGCTGATGTGAGCCATGACCAGCCTTTCAAAGCATGTCAAGGCTACCGAAGTGAGTGCTACGGGTGGTAATCATTTAGGCAGGTTACCTTCCCTTCGGCACAGGGACTATGGTGGTCTGCTTGAAACATGTAGGTATTAGACTTTGTCAGGGAGAGGTTGAAAATGTCAGTGAAGACACTTGCCAGTTGGTCTGCGAATGCTTTAAGTACACGTCCTGGTAATCCATCTGGGCCCTTGTCTTTGTGAATGTTGACCTGTTTAAAGGTCTTGCTCACATCGGCTACAGCGAGCGTGATCACACAGTCATATGGAACAGCTGGTGCTCTCAAGCATGCTTCAGTGTTGCTTGCCTTCGAAAAAAGCATAAAAGGCATTTAGCTCGTCTGGTAGGCTCGCGTCGCTGAGCAGCTCGCGTCTGGGTTTCCCTTTGTAGTCCATAATAGTTTTCAAACCCTGACACATCCGACAAGCCGGGGTAGTAGGATTCAATCTTAATCCTGTATTGACGCTTTACTTGTTTGATGGATCGTCTGAGGGCGTAGCGGGATTTCTTATAAGCGTCCTTTTAGTGTCCCACTCCTTGAAAGCGGCAGCTCTAGCCTTTAGCTTGATGTGGATGTTGTCTGTAATCCATGGCTTCTGGTTGGGATATGTATGTACGTTTACTGTGGGGACAACGTCGTCGATGCACTTATTGATGAAGCCGGTGACTGAGGTGGTATGCTCCTGAATGCCATTGGATGAATCCCAGAACATTTTCCAGTTTATGCTATTAAAACAGTGCTGTAGCTTAGCATCCGTGTCATCTGACCACTTCTGTATTGAGCGAGTCACTGGTACTTCCTGCTTTAGTTTTAGCTTGTAAGCAGGAATCAGGAGGATAGAATTATGGTCAGATTTGCCAAATGGAGGGCGAGGGAGAGCTTTGTAAGCGTCTCCGTGTGTGGAGTAAAGAGTTTTTTTTCCTCCTCTGGTTGCACATATGACATGCTGGTAGAAATGAGGTAAAACAGATTAAAGTTTGCCTGCATTAAAGTCCCCGGCCACTAGGAGTGCCCCTTCTGGATGAGCATTTTCTTGTTTGCTTATGGCCTTACACCACTCGTTGAGTGCGATTTTAGTGCCAGCATTGGTTTGTGGTGGTAAATAGACAGCTACGAATAATATAGATAAGAACTCTTGGGAGATAGAGTACCTCATGATAAGCTGTAGATCACACTACCTCAGGCAAGCAATACCTTGAGACTTCTTCAATATTAGACATCGCGCACCAGCTGTTATTGACAAATAGACACACACACCCGCCCCTCGTCTTACCAGATGTAATTTCTCTGTCCTGGCGATGCCCAGCCAGCTCTATATTATACGTATCGTTGTTCAGCCACAACTCGGTGAAACATAATATATTACAGTTTTTAATGTCCCGTTGGTAGTGTCGTGTCTTTGGCTATGCCGGATTAAGACATGCTATTCTATTTCTCTGTAATTAATATTACCTGATTGAGCTAATCATGTAAATGTAATTCCTTCTTTTCAATCTGTTATTTAGGGTAGTATTGTAGTGTAACTACAATGTTGTTGATCCATCCTCAGTGTTCTCCTATCAGTCATTAAACTCTATAACTGTTTTAAAGTCATCATTGGCCTCCTGGTGAAATCCCTGAGTGGTTTCCTTCGTCTTCAGCAACTGAGTTAGGTAGGATGCCTGTATCTTTGTAGTGGCTGGGTGTATTCATACACCATTCAAAGTGTAATTAATAACCATAATGCTCAAAGGGATATTAATTTTTCATTTTTACCTATCTACCAATAGGTGCCCTTCTTTGCGAGGCATTGTAAATCCTCTGTTCTTTGTGGTTGAATCTGTGTTTGAAATTCACTGCTCGACTGAGGGACCTTACAGATAATTGTATGTGTGGGGAACAGAGATGAGGTAGTCATTAAAAAAATCATGTTAAACTATTATTGCACACAGAGTCCATGCAACTTATGTGGCTTGTTAAGCACAGTTTCTCCTGAACTTAGACTTGCCATAACAAGGTGGTTGAATAATTGACCCAAGACATTTCAGCTTTCATTTTTTATTAATTAGCAAAAACATCATTCCATTTTGACATTTTGGGGTATTGTGTGTAGACCAGTGACAATCTCAATTAAATCAATTTTAAATTCAGGCTGTAACACAACAACATGTGCAAGTAAAGGAGTGTGAACACATTCTAAAGGCACTGTATCAGGTGTCAAGGCATATGAACCAACAGGTTATAGAGCAAACAACACAATTCTCACAACACATAGGTTGTGATAGGTGGCCAAGTTACAGCGGTATTTGTCAGACCGAGAGACATCGGCCTTCTCATGAAAACGTCTGTAGTGTCCGAACGGGTCACGGGACAAGTGGAACTCGTCTGAAGGTAAATCGCAACAACATTTTTTAAGTATGGACGTAGTTTTGTGCCTACCCCCCAAAAAATGTAAAATGTGTGTAAAAAAGCAACAGCACATATTTCCTGAGCTTTCTTATATCTCCTAGATATAGAACAGACACTTATGTCCCCTTACAGGGGTTAAGATTCATTAACTAAATATGTTGCTTTGGATAAGATGGTCTGCTAAATGACTAAAATGTAAATGTAAGTTTATGGAAAACGTGTTCGCATAAAAAACGAAGCGATATTTTACCGCAACTCTGTTACCAAACTTTGCATCTGCGGAGTTCTTCCAGTACATGTGTTTTTGTTAAATTTACTGTGTAGTAGTCATCTTTAACGTTTAACCTATTCTCTTGAGATTAAAGTCTTAAATCAAATCAAATTGGTCACATGCTTCGTAAACAACAGGTGTAGACTAACAGTGAATTGCTTACTTACCAGCCCTTGCCAACGATGCAGAGAGGAAGAAAATAGAAATAGTTGAAAAATAATAGCACAAGGAATAAATAGTGATGGTAGAGTAAGAATGTCCACGACTAGATAACTGTCAAACATTTCAATGGTTCCAATGTTTCATAAAAGTGTAATGAACACAGTCAGAGGAAAGAGAAATGTGCAGGTAAAGACACTTAACAATAAACATGTTAACATTTATTCTGTTAAACAAAGGTGGATAAAATATGCATAAATATATTTTGAGATGAAAAAAAAGCATGTGTGAGAAGGTTCATTTATATGAATGGGAATACTTGAGCATATCACGATAATTTTCTTAATGCTTGTCAAAACATGGAAAAATAAATAACGTATTTCCCCCTCAAAGAGTGGATATTGACATCAAGCCCATGACAAAATATTTGGTTTGTATAGGATTCTCTCAGCTCCTGTAGACACTGAAGGAAACATAAGCACAAATAAAAGACACTGAAGGAAACATAAGCACAAATATCAAATATTCTTGGCAGTAGAAAGGCCTTACTGAAGAGCTCAGTGACTTTCAACGCCAACACCATCATAGGATGCCACCTTTCCAACAAGTCAGTTTGTCAAATGTCTGCCCTGCTAGAGCTGCCCCGCTCAACTGTAAGTGCTGTTATTGTGAAGTGGAGAGTATAGAAGCAACAACAACTCAGCCACGAAGTGATAGATCACACAAGCTCACAGAACGGGACCGACGAGTGCTGAAGCACGTAGCGTGTAAAAAATAAAACAATTGCCTGTCCTCAGTTGCAACACTCACTACCGAGTTCCAAACTGTCTGGAAGCAACGTCAGCACAAGCAATATTTGTCAGGAGCTTCATGAAAATGGGTTTCCATGGCCGAGCAGCCACACACAAGCCTAAGATCACCATGCACAATGCCAAGCGTCAGCTGAAGTGGTGTAAAGCTCGCCGCCATTGGACTCTGGAGCGGTGGAAACGCCTTCTCTGGAGTGAGGAATCACGCTTCACTATCTCGCAGTCCGATTGACGAATCTGGGTTTGGCACATGCCAGGAGAAAGCTACCAGCCCAAATGCATAGTGACAACTGTAAAGTTTGGTGGAGGAGGAATAATGGTCTGATGTTGGGCGATTAGCAGCAAAGTGTTCGGGCTAGGCCCCTCAGTTCCAGTGAAGGGAAATCTTAACGCTACAGCATACAATGACATTCTAGACCATTCTGTGCTTATGTACTTTTTGGCGACAGTTTGAGGAAGGTCCTTTGTTTCCACATGACAATGCCCCTGTGCACAAAGCGAGGTCCATACAGAAGCAGTTTGTCGAGATCGGTGTGGAAGATCTTGACTGGCCTGCACAGAGCCCTGACCTCAACCCCACCGAACACCTTTGGGATGAATTGGAACACTGAGTGCTAGCCATGTCTAAGCGCCCAACATCGGTGCCCGACTTCACTAATGTGCTTGTGGCTGAATGGAAGCAAGTCCCTGCAGCAATGTTCCAACATCTAGTGGAAAGCCTTCCCAGAAGAGTGGAGGCTGTTATAGCAGCAAAGTGGGACCAACTCCATATTAATGCCCATGATTTTGGATTGAGATGTTCGACAAGCAGGTGTCCACATACTTTTGGTCATGTAGTGTGTGGCAAAATTCAACATATTAACAGGAAACTCTCAAAACAAAAACATGTTTCATGTACAAAGGGAGTACATAGGTTCAAATTGCAGTTGTGCCATCCTATAACTAATGAGTAGGAACTACTGTTGCTCAGAAATCCATGAACTGCTCTCTGTTAGACAGAGATGGGGAGTTCTTATGTGCAAGCAGTAATTCAGTCATACTTTATTCACCCAAAAGTTGCATCCTGAGGGGCATCTCTTTTCACAGGTGTAAATTACAATGTGCCTCTCAATCTTCTGTCTCCAGACCTTTTCCAAAACAGCATACCGTCATGTTGTTTCCCTTGAGACAGTTGTTCATGTAAGAGTTCTATCATTTTGAAAAATACTGCAATCATTGCACCTATACAGTGCTTCCTTGGTGTGCGATTGTTATTCAATGTACCTGATTGGGAAATGTATTTCTCATATGGAGGACATCAGTATGGTCTCTCCCCTGAGTTCTCATGTGCACATTCAGATTGGTGCCAGAGCTGAATCCTTTTGTATTTTATCGCCTGTGTGAATCCTCATGTGCACTGACAGATTACTGGCAATGCTGAATCCTTTGCCACAATCAGGACAGCTATGTGGTTTCTCCCCTGTGTGGGTCCTCATGTGTCTTTTCAAATCTCCATTCTGCATGAAGCATGTACCACAAACAGGGCAGGAAAAAGGTTTCTCCCCTGTGTGGCTCCTCATGTGTACTGTCAGTTGACTGTTCTTGCTAAACCATTTACCACAAACATCACAACAAAACCTAGAAGCAATGTGAGTTTGGAGGTGATCTTTCATACTTTTTGTGGACTGAAAACGTTTTCCACACAGCATCACACCACAAATGCCTTCTTTATCCTTAGTATGAGTTTGAACATGTTTAATTAACGAGCCCATGTAATGAAAAGACTTGCCACAAATCTTACAACAAGGAGTAGCATGACTTTGACTGGGTGATTTCAGGAGGGACAACGGTGTGGATTTCTTACCCTTAGTTTTGATATGGGACCTTGGTCCTTTTATCATATTTTTTCTTTTTGATTTGACTGGGTTAAAGTCTGACAGAGGTCCTCCAGTCTCCATACCACTGACACTTTCACTCTTTTCACTTTGAGCTGCAGAACAGACTGGATTTACTGTAGAGAGGGGCTGAGAGACACTGGTTGGTTCTGATTCTCTATAGTCCACTCCATCAGGTTCTGTTTTGATCTGTTCAGTTGTAGTATTGGGTTGAGTGTCTCTCTCTCTGTTTCTTTCCTTTGGGGATTGATTGAGATGTGAGAGCTGAGTTGGATCCTCATCACAGTCACTTTTCACACAGGCAGAAGTGAATATGTAATCTTTAGCATCAGTCTCAATCCCTTGAAGCTGCTCTTCCTCCTGACTGTTTCTGAGTTCCTCCTGTTCCTCTTTAAATTGTATGGGTTCTGGGTCCTCCTGCCCCAGATTGGGGCTCCACTCCTGCTCACAGTGCTGCTGCTCAGGGGGGACCTCCGCTCCCGAGACAGAGAGGATGAGCTGCTGGAAGTCTGGAAGAAGGACGAAACAGAAAATTCAATGACATGTTGTAACAAGGTGGAAACAAAGTTTTGGTCAGCGTCTCATGTGGGACCTAATTAGTGATGAACATGGGAAGCGTATAAAAGCACCCCATAGTAGGGTTGGCGGTATTCAGATTTTCATACAATTTCTGTACCATACCGGGGTATTACAGTATTACCGGAAGTGCACACAAGGGGAGCAATTTTTATTATTGTATTTTTTGACGCACAAAACAATTTAGGCAACAGGACCCTTGATCCAGGAGGGGTTTGAATGTCTCTGCTGTAATCAAGAAGCTTGATCTTGACATCTAGCCCCTTAGCTAGCAAGTTAGATAACCAAATGCTTAGCTGCTGGAGCCCTGATCTAGATATGAATTATTAGACATATGTTCGATTTGTTATACACAGAACAAAAATATAAAACGCTATGTAAACTGTTGTTCCCATGTTTCATGAGCTGAAGTAAAAGACCCCAGAAATGTCCCATACTCACAAAAAGCTTATTCATCTAAAATTATGTGCACATTTGTTTACATCCCTGGTAGTGAGCATTTCTCCTTTGCCAAGATAATCGATCCACCTGACATGCGTGGTATATCAAAAGCTGATTAAACAGCATGATCATTATTAGGGTTGCAAAGGGTCAGAATCTTTCCGATAAATTTCTGGAATTTTTCCATGGGAAGTTAAGCCCGGGAATTTGGGGAATTTTGCTTAAATTCATCAAAAAAAGTTAGCTTATAACAGGGAACCTTTTTTGTGGGATACACAAGGCAATTCTAGGTCTTGTGGCATATTTTGGTTAAACTATCCCCAATTCAATGGAATTGCAACCCTCTGCATGCACAGTGCATTCTTCCATCACATGTACAGCTGATTCTCAAGATCTTGCACACTAATGAGATGCTATTGAGCCCACACTACTACACTGTCTAAGTCAAGGACTACATGCTTTCTGGTAAGTTTTGATTACAATACTGGGTGGGTGAATATATTTTATATGACATACATGATTTTGTTAACTAGTAAATAGTAGCCTACAGTAAAGTGGGTTTAAATAATTTGTTAACAATTTCTGCTAGTTAGTTTTTGCTACCATGTGGGTTTTAGCTTGCTTGAGCCTGCTAACTGAGTAGTGTTAATTCACATGTTTTCTTTTATAACATTTATCTTACAATGGAGTTCTTTAATCTAACTGCTTAACTATTTATCTGTACATGGAATTGTATTTGTTGTTTTTTTACAATTTTTTTCCTAATCTTTACAGGAAAATTCCACGTGCACTATCTGATGTGTGGAGACATTTCACTGCAGTTAATGTAGAACGAAATCTGTGTACATTTGCAAATGCTGTGCCAAATCATATGTGAAGAATGCAACAAAGATGCAGAATCATCTGGCCAAGTGCATAAAGTTCCCTCAGCGCTCACAACAAGCAACCTCTGACAAAAGTCCCTCTACTTCTATTTGAGGTGGAAATTATGAATCAGACACCTTATTGATAGCAACGGCTCATGGTCCTCCTGGAATCAGATTTTTTTTGACTCAATGGATGAACGTAGTCAGAGAAATGCTGATGAATGTCTTGCTCGAGCTGAGTATGCAACTGGTTCACCTCTGATGCTCACAGGCAATGTGTATTGGAAGAGATTTCTGAATGTTCTTCACCCAGCATACACCCCTCCAACCAGACATGCTTTATCTACTCATTTGCTGGATACAGAGTTCAAGTGAAGGTCAAGCAAATCATAGAGAAAGCAGACTGTATTGCAATCATCTATGATGGGTGGTTGAATGTTCGCAGGCAAGGAATAATTAACTACATCATCTCCACCTCTCAACCAGTATTCTACAAGAGCACAGACACAAGGGACAACAGACACACCGGTCTCTACATTGCAAATGAGCTGAAGGCAGTCATCAATGACCTTGGACCACAGAAGGTATTTGCACTGGTGACAGACAATGCTGTGAACATGAAGGCTGCTTGGTCTAAAGTGGAGGAGTCCTACCCTCACATCACACCCATTGGCTGTGCTGCTCATGCATTGAATCTGCTCCTCAAGGACATCATGTCACTGAAAACAATGGATACACTCTACAAGAGAGCCAAAGAAATGGTTAGGAATGTGAAGGGTCATCAAGTTATAGCAGCAATATACCTCACCAAGCAAAGTGAGAAGAATAAGAGCACCACATTGAAGCTGCCAAGCAACACCCATTGGGGTGGTGTTGTCATCATGTTTGACAGTCTCCTGGAGTGGAAGGAGTCTCTCCAAGAAATGGCCATATCACAGTCTGCCGATATAGACAGCCCCATCAAATCAAATGTATTTATATAGTCCTTCTTACATCAGCTGATATATCAAAGTGCTGTACAGAAACCCAGCCTAAAACCCCAAACAGCAAGCAATGCAGGTGTAGAAGCACGGTGGCTAGGAAAAACTCCCTAGAAAGGCCAGAACCTAGGAAGAAACCTAGAGAGGAACCAGGCTATGAGGGGTGGCCAGTCCTCTTCTGGCTGTGCCGGGTGGAGATTATAGCAGAACATGGCCAAGATGTTCAAATGTTCATAAATGACTGCATGGTCAAATAATAATAATCACAGTAGTTGTCGAGGTTGCAACAAGTCAGCACCTTAGGAGTAAATGTCAGTTGGCTTTTCATAGCCGATCATTGAGAGTATCTCTACTGCTCCTGCTGTCTCTAGAGAGTTGAAAACAGCAGGTCTGGGACAGGTAGCACGTCCGGTGAACAGGTCAGGGTTCCATAGCCGCAGGCAGAACAGTTGAAACTGGAACAGCAGCACAGCCAGGTGGACTGGGGACAGCAAGGAGTCATCATGCCAGGTAGTCCTGAGGCATGGTCCTAGGACTCAGGTTCTCAGAGAGAGAGAAAGAAAGATAGAATTAGAGAGAGCATACTTAAGTTCACACAGGACACCGGATAAGACAGGAGAAATACTCCAGATATAACAGACTGACCCTAGCCCCCGACACATAAACTACTGCAGCATAAATACTGGAGGCTGAGACAGGAGGGGTTAGGAGACCTCCTCAATGTCCACCTCTTGAACATCAGACTCTGAGGCCTCTGAGATCAAGAGGATCCTCCTGGATTATGTATTTTGGGAGAGTGGTAAGCAGCCGTAAACTCCTGAAACCTATAGCAGTAGCCATTGCACGGATTGAGGGAGACAATGCCATCCTGTCTGATGTTCAGACTCTGCTTGCAGATGTAAGAGAAGAAATCCATACTACCCTGCCCACTTCACTGTTGCTCCAAGCAGAGGAAACTGTAGTTCTGAAATGCATCAAAAAGCGTGAAGACTTCTGCCTGAAGCCCATACACGCTGCAGCGTACATGTTGGACCCCAAGTATGCTGACAAGAGCATCCTGTCTGGTGCAGAGATCAACAAGGTCTATGGTGTCATCACTATCGTGTCTCGCCTGGATGAGGGCAAGGTCCTTGGCAGTCTGGCAAAGTGCACTTCCAAGCAAAGGCTTTGGGATGGAGATGCAATATGGCAGTCGTGCCAACATACCTCATCAGCCACCTGGTGGAAGGGACTTTGTGGATCTGAGGCTCTTTCCCCTGTTGCCTCCATCATCCTCCAAATCCCACCAACGTCTGCCGCCTCAGCGCACAACTGGTCCTTGTTTGGGAACACACACACCAAAGCACGCAACAGGCTGACCAATACAAGGGTTGAAAAATTGGTGGCCATCCGGGCAAATTTGAGGCTTTTTGAGCCTGACAACGAGCCATCCTCAACAAGGTTGGAAAGTGACAGTGAAGATGAGGCCTCAGTCTGATGTTCAAGAGGTGGACATTGAGGAGGTCCAGGGAGAAGACATGGAAGCCTTAGAGGAAGACCACCAAAGCTTTAGTTTCTAGACTATCATTTCACTATCATGTATGTTGAAAAGGTTTTAGGGTGATGCAATGGATCATTGGTGATCATTCAATATTCTCTTTTGTTGTTCAGTGAAATTATCTCATGTGAAGAGTCAACTCATTTAATTAAAGTTCAATTTATAACAATTATTTAAAATTTCTATTGGAAGGATTTAATAATTTGCAATTATGTCTACTTATGATAAGGTAAAAGGTTTATGTTTCTGTCTTCATATGATATGGTAAATAAATCCAATGCAAAAAAACAACTACATTTAAATGGTATTAATATTAATTTGCATATATTCCCATTAATTCCCACAGAAAGTTTCCACCACTGAATATTCCCCAAAATATGCAACCCTAATCATTACACAAGTGCACCTTGTGCTGGAGACAATAAAAGGGCACTCTAAAATGTGCAGTATTTTCACACAACACAATGCTACAGATGTCTCAAGTTGAGGGAGCGTGCAATTGGCATGCTGACTGCAGGAATGTCCAACAGAGCTGTTGCCAGAGAATTGAGAATTAGGCAGTAGACCACCAGCCCAGGACCTACACATCTAGCTTCTTCACCTGCTGTAATAAAGCCCTTTTGTGGGAGAAAACTCAATCTGATTGGCTGGGCCTGGCTCCCTAATGGGTGGATCTGGCACCCAAGTGGTGGGCCTATGCCCTCCTGGGCCCACCACTGCCCAGTCACGTGAAATCCATAGATTAGGGCCTAATGAATGCATTTACATTGACCAATTTCCTTCTATAAACTGTAACTCAGTAAAATCTTAGACATTTTTGCGTTTATATTTTTGTTTAGTATAAAGGAGTGCCTCCGATTTACATACGGAATATGCTCTGAGACCAGGTTGAATGTAATGGAACTGAGGACAAGGACTATGGTAACTCATTCACTATAAGCAAACAACCTTATCACGAGTGTGGCGATGCATTCGTGCATTGTGGAAGGCGTCGCCATGTTCGTGATTTGGTTTACATTTGTTTGTAGTGAATGGGTCAGATAACGTTAGTCAAAGTGGAATTGGAATGGCAGATGCAGAATGTAAAACTATTATTTCTGTAAGTGAGGACACAATGAAGTGTATTTTGTCAAATGAGGCTAATTATGGGGTATTCAAGCATGAAACTCCATCAAATTCCATGTTTACCCTGACTCCAAATGAATGGGATAAGATTAACTCGCAAATATCAGGCAAATATTTTTTTTAATTCACATGGGAGGGTACATTCAAGAAGAAGATAAAAAATTCGAATCCATTTTGCACATTAGAGAGATGCAGACTCGGTCTCAACCTTTAAGTCTTTATTGAAGACTCATCTCTTCAGTAGGTCTTATGATTGAGTGTAGTCTGACCCAGGAGTGTGAAGGTGAACGGAAAGGCACTGGAGCAACAAACCGCCCTTGCTGTCTCTGCCTGGCCAGTTCCCCTCTCTCCTCTGGGATTCTCTGCCTCAAACCCTATTACAGGGGCTGAGTCACTGGCTTACTGGTGCTCTTCCATGCCATCCCTAGGAGAGGTATGTCACTTGAGTGGGTTGAGTCACTGATGTGATCTTCCTGTCCGGTTTGGCGCCCCCACTTGGGTTGTGCCATGGGGGAGATATTTGTGTGCAATACTCGGCCTTGTCTCAGGATTGTAAGTTGGTGGTTGGAGATATCCCTCTAGTTGTGTGGGGGCTGTGCTTTGGCAAAGGGGGTGGGGTTATATCCTGCCTGTTTGGCCCTGTCCGGGGGTATCGTTGGACGGGGCCACAGTGTCTCCCGTTCCTCCTGTCTCAGCCTCCAGTATTTATGCTGCAATAGTTTATGTGTCAGGGGGCTAGGGTCAGTCTGTTATATCTGGAGTATTTCTCCTGTCTGATCCGGTGTCCTCTGTGAATTTAAGTATGCTCTTTCTAATTCTCTCTCTTTTTCTTTCTTTCTTTCTTTCTTTCTTTCTTTCTTTCTTTCTTTCTTTCTTTCTTTCTTTCTTTCTTTCTTTCTTTCTTTCTTTCTTTCTTTCTTTCTTTCTTTCTTTCTTTCTTTCTATATATTATCACTTGTGAATGATGCCCAGCATAAGAAACAATGCCTTTTTTTTGCGACTTTATCGAATTATGGTCGCACACCTCATGTAGCCTAGCCCATAGGCTTATATGTTTTGAGAAGGTTTGTATCACAACTAAAGTGGCCAAATAACTTCTTAAAATTAAGCACATTAATCCGCTTTACAAGGGGTGTAGAGCCTAACTGGCACACATAAGCAGTGTGTTAGTTTCAAGTTTGGGGAAGATCATTTTCACCATTAAAAATGCACCTTTATAATAAAAGCATTACATGCATAATTGCATTTGCGGTCACTGTTGATGATGCTGTTTTCTGCTCATGAAACATTCGTGCTTATATCCTTCTACCATGTGCGCACTGCTGCGCTTATAATGTGAAGAAATAACCCAATAGTTTATCAACATTTTAAGCTAAAAGTTCCGATCATCAGAAGTGTCCACTTAATTTGAGGGCTGAGGGGATAGGTCATGCGGTCCAAACACTTAAAAGACACACCCTATCCTCTCAGCCCTCAAATTAAGTGGACACTTCTGATGGCGTACGATGACGTCTGATGAGTATACACTTGCAGGGCAAGGGAGGAAGGAATGATTTTTAAATGGCCCACCCTGGCCGGAAATTCGTCACTCGTTCATCCCATGATGATTATGTTTTCAGTGGGTGCTTTATATGCGCTACAGTCAATTATGAGTTCATGTCTACTTACATTAAATATATAATTATTTTTTTAAACGAGGGCTGAGGGGCTTACCTTGTAAACTTCCCTTGGTTGGCTAATCATTTGGACCACCCACCAAGATAGCGACGGGGATTCCCCCAAGGTCACAAGGCGAGGGTAAGTCGTAAGTATTTAGACTGCAGCCACAGCCTGTGCGAAAGTCCCGATCACGTGATGGAGAGCCATGTGAGTGAGCGATGTTTCGGAGCGCTCAGCACTCAGGGAGAAGGCCGCAAAAGGCCTGGATTTTTTTAGGGTGCATTATGGCCACAGGAAGGGGATGCCACCGTGAAATTCTAGGCATTATCAAGTGCTTGTCAAATTGTGAATGAGTGACTGATGTAGTTTGTGCAGCCTGCACAAAAACACAAAGCAGAGCTCATGCCTTTCAAGCTACTTTTTTCAAATCATCATTAGAGTCGCATCATGCAGCCTTACAGTTTGTTAAAAATCAAAACATATAGCCCAACGTTTGTAGAACAACTAAAGTTACATTAATAACTCTAAATTAAGCATATAGGAATACCAACTTCTTTGTTAACCGCTCAACACAGAATAGCCGTATGTGCTCACTCCCTCAAATCGTTTGGAGAAAATATCCTTTCTATTTTATTCAGCTTTGTTCAGTTGTAGTTCTGGACATTGTTATGCTATGAGCTAAACAGGACATAGCACTACGTGGACATATGGAGATTGAAGAGACCCTTAACAAGGGCAACGTTTTGGCAACAAACAAAAAATATTGTATCCAAATATGATTTWAAAAAAAATCTAAATCGTCTAGAGCAGCTGCCCGAAGACAATAGACTCATGAGTCCAGACATTCAAAACGAGCTGCTTGGGTCAGCAGCCTCCCTGCTGTTGCGCAAGATCAAAGCAATTAACATAATTTTCATTTTCAATGGAAGGAAAGTGAGAGAAGCGGAGTCGGCAGAGGACCGTTGAGCAATGTGAGCATGGGTGAGGGAGCTAAACAGGTGTCGTGACTTTACATGAATTAATCTGATGACTGTTATTTATTTAATCCACTAACTATGTTTAATTGTTACCTGATTGAATTAATAATGTAACAATTAACTCATTAGGAAGTTGGGGCACCACGGAAGAGGTTGTTTAAAGAGTTACCATCTCCCGAATTAAACTCTAAGGTATACATGTTATGCTGGTGAATGAGGACCCAAAAGCGACTTAATAGAAACAGAGTCTTTATTCCAGTCTTTAACAAACAATGATACTCCTGGATATTATCCTAGGTAAATCCAAAACAGGAAACTGAAATCCTCTCGTCAGTAGAGAGGAACGACTGGAGACGCGACCACAGACTGCAGGTCGCTTCAGGAAGGCACAGGCCGTAGCTGACATAGACACCTGCTCACACGCAGCATCTGAAGAAGGCAAAAACACGACAGGCGGAACAAGGACAACAGAACAGCAAACATCAAACAAAATCCGACAAGGACAGAAGCGGAAAACAGAGGGAGAAATAGGGACTCTAATCAGAGGGCAAAATAGGGACAGGTGTGAAAGATAAATGAGGTAGTTTAGGAAATGAGAAACAGCTGGAGCAGGAACGGAACGATAGAGAGAGAGAGCGAGAGAGGGAGGGGAGAGAGAGGGATAGAAGAGGGAAAGAACCTAATAAGACCAGCAGAGGGAAGCCACAGGACAAGACATGATGATCAAAGACAAAACATGACAGTACCCCCCCACTCACCGAGCGCCTCCTGGCGCACTCGAGGAGGAACCCTGGCGGCAACGAAGGAAATCATCAATCAACGAACGGTCCAGCCACGTCCCGAGATGGAACCCAACTCCTCTCCTCAGGACCGTAACCTCCCAATCCACTAAGTACTGGTGGACCACGTCCCCGAGAACGCATGTCCATGATCTTCCGTACCTTGTAAATAGGTGCGCCCTCGACAAGGACGGGGGGGGGGGAGGGAAGACGAACGGTGGGCGCGAGAGAAAAGGCTTTGACACAGGAGACATGGAAGACAGGGTGGACGCGACGAAGATGTCGCGGAAGAAGCAGTCGCACAGCGACAGGATTGACGACCTGAGAGACACGGCGGACCAATGAACCGCGGAGTCAACTTGCGAGAAGCTGTCGTAAGGGGAAGGTTACGAGTGGAAAGCCACACTCTCTGACCGCGACAATACCTAGGACTCTCTAATCCTACGTTTATTGGCGGCCCTCACAGTCTGCGCCCTGTAACGGCAAAGTGCAGACCTGACCCTCCTCCAGGTCGCTCACAACGTTGGACAAAAGCCTGAGCGGAGGGAACGCTGGACTCGGCGAGCTGGGACGAGAACAGAGGAGGCTGGTACCCAAGACTACTCTGAAACGGAGATAGCCCGGTAGCAGGACGAAGGAAGCGAGTTGTGAGCGTACTCAGCCCAGGGGAGCTGTTCTGCCCAAGACGCAGGGTTTCGAAACGAAAAGGCTGCGTAATATGCGACCAATCGACTGATTGGCCCTTTCTGCTTGACCGTTAGACTGGGGATGAAACCCGGAAGAGAGACTGACGGAAGCACCAATCAAACGACAGACTCCCTCCAAAACTGTGACGTGAATTGCGGGCCTCTGTCTGAAACGGCGTCTAACGGAGGCCATGAATTCTGAACACATTCTCAATGATGATTTGTGCCGTCTCCTTAGCGGAAGGAAGCTTAGCGAGGGGAATGAAATGTGCCGCCTTAGAGAACCTATCGATAACCGTAAGAATCACAGTCTTCCCGCAGACGAGCAGACCGGGAATAAAGTCTAAAGCGATGTGGGACCATGGTCGAGAAGAATGGGAAGCGCGTCTGACGACGACCGGCAGGAGGAGAGTTACCTGACTTAGTCTGCGCGCAGTCCGAACAAGCAGCCACGAAACGGCGCGTGTCCCGCTCCTGAGTAGGCACCAAAACCGCTGGCGAATAGAAGCAAGCGTACCCGAACGCCGGGGTGGCCAGCTAACTTGGCAGAGTGAGCCACTGAAGAACAGCCAGACGAGTAGAGACAGGAACGAACAGAAGGTTACTAGACAAGTGCGCGGCGACGCAGTGTGAGTGAGTGCTTGCTTTACCTGTCTCTCAATTCCCCAGACAGTCAACCCGACAACACGCCCTTCAGGGAGAATCCCCTCGGGGTCGGTAGAAGCCACAGAAGAACTAAAGAGACGGGATAAGGCATCAGGCTTGGTGTTCTTATTTCCCGGGCGATAGAAATCACGAACTCGAAACGAGCGAAAAACAACGCCCAACGAGCTTGACGTGCATTAAGTCGTTTGGCAGAACGGATGTACTCAAGGTTCTTTATGGTCAGTCCAAACGACAAAAGGGACGGTCGCCCCTCCAACCACTGTCGCCATTCGCCTATGGCTAAGCGGATGGCGAGCAGTTCGCGGTTACCCACATCATAGTTGCGTTCCGATGGCGGACAGGCGATGAAAAAGTAAGCGCAAGGATGGACCTTATCGTCAGAATGGAAGCGCTGAGACAGAATGGCTCCACGCCCACCTCTGAAGCGTCAACCTCGACAATGAATTGTTTAGTGACGTCAGGAGTAACAAGGATAGGGGCGGATGTAAAACGCTTCTGAGGAGATCAAAGCTCCCTGGGCGGAACCGGACCACTTAAAGCAAGTCTTGACAGAAGTCAGAGCTGTGAGAGGGGCAGCCACTTGACCGAAATTACGAATGAAACGCGATAGAAATTAGCGAAACCGAGAAAGCGCTGCAACTCGACACGTGACTTAGGAACGGGCCAATCGCTGACAGCCTGGACCTTAGCGGGATCCATCTGAATGCCTTCAGCGGAAATACAGAACCGAGAAATGTGACAGAGGAGACATGAAAGCGCACTTCTCAGCCTTCACGTAGAGACAATTCTCTAAAAGGCGCTGGAGTACACGTCGAACGTGCTGAACATGAATCTCGAGTGACGGTGAAAGAATCAGGAATCGTCAAGGTAAACAAAACAAAGATGTTCAGCATATCTCTCAGTACATCATTAACTAATGCCTGAAAGACAGCTGGAGCATTAGCGAGACCGAACGGCAGAACCCGGTATTCAAAATGCCCTAACGGAGTGTTAAACGCCGTTTTCCACTCGTCCCCCTCTCTGATGCGTACGAGATGGTAAGCGTTACGAAGGTCCAACTTAGTAAGAACCTGGCTCCCTGCAAATCTCGAAGGCTGACCATAAAGGGAAGCGGATAACGATTCTTAACCGTTATGTCATTCAGCCCTCGATAATCCACGCAGGGGCGCAGAGTACCGTCCTTCTTCTTACAAAGAAAAACCCCGCTCCGGCGGGAGAGGAGAAGGCACCACGGTACCGGCGTCGAGAGAAACAGACAGATAATCCTCGAGAGCCTTACGTTCGGAGCCGACAGAGAGTATAGTCTACCCCGAGGGGGAGTGGTTCCCGAAGGAGATCAATACAAACATCATACGACCGGTGAGGAGGAAGAGAGCTGGCTCTGGACCGACTGAAGACCGTGCGCAGATCATGATATTCCTCCGGCACTCCTGTCAAATCACCAGGTTCTCTCCTGTTCTTCTTGTCCCCTCTACTCAGGAGGGATAGCAGACATTAAACACTTCACATGACAAGAAACGTTCCAGGATAGGATAGAATTACTAGACCAATTAATAGAAGGATTATGACATACTAGCCAGGGATGACCCAAAACAACAGGTGTAAAAGGTGAACGAAAAATCAAAAAGGAAATGGTCTCACTGTGGTTACCAGATACTGTGAGGGTTAAAGGTAGTGTTCACATCTGATACTGGGGAGAAGACTACCATCTAAGGCGAACATGGGCGTGGGCTTCCCTACTGTCTGTGAGAGAATGTCATGTTTCCGAGCCCATGCTTCGTCCATAAAACAAACCTCAGCCCCAGAGTCTATCAAGGCACTGCAGGAAGCAGCCGAACCGGTCCAGCGTAGATGGACCGAAGGTAGTACAGGATCTTGATGGAGAGACCTGAGTAGTAGCGCTCACCAGTAGCCCTCCGCTACTGATGAGCTCTGGCTTTTACTGGACATGACATGAAAAATGTCCAGCAGAACCGCAATAGAGGCAAAGGCGGTTGGTGATCTCCGTTCCCTCTCCTTAGTCGAGATGCGAATACCTCCCAGCTGCATGGGCTCAGTCTCTGAGCCGGTGGGAGGAGATGGTTGAGATGCGGAGAGGGGAAACACCGTTAACGCGAGCTCTCTTCCACGAGCTCGGTACGAAGATCTACCGTCGTTCTATGCGGATGGCGAGTGCAATCAAAGAGTCCACGCTGGAAGGAACCTCCCGGGAGAGAATCTCATCCTTAACCTCAGCGTGGAGTCCTCCAGAAAACGACGCAGCAACGCCGCGCTCGTTCAGTCACTGGATGCAGCAAGAGTGCGAAACTCTATAGAGTAATCCGTTATGGATCGATCACCTTGACATAGGGAAGCCAGGGCCCTGGAAGCCTCCTTCCAAAAACTGAACGATCAAAAACCCGTATCATCCTCTTTAAAGTTCTGATAAACGTTAGAACACTCAGCCCTTGCCTCCCAGATAGCTGTGCCCCACTCCCGAGCCCGACCAGTAAGAGTGATATGACGTAAGCGATCCGAGCTCTCTCTCTTGAGTATGTGTTGGGCTGGAGAGAGAACACAATATCCACATGGGTGAGAAAGGAGCGACACTCAGTGGGCTGCCCAGAGTAACATGGTGGGTTATTAACCCTAGGTTCCGGAGACTCGAAGACCAGGAAGTAGCTGGTGGCACGAAACGAAGACTCTGAAACTGTCCTGAGAGATCGGAGACCTGAGCGGACAGGGTCTCAACGGCATGACGAGCAGCAGACAATTCCTGCTCGTGTCTGCCGAGCATTGCTCCCTGGATCTCGACGCAGTGTTGCGAGAATCGTAGTCGCTGGGTCCATTCTTGGTCGGATTCTTCTGTTATGCTGGTGAATGAGGACCCAAAAGCGACTATAGAAACAGAGTCTTTATCCAGTCTTTAACAAACAATGATACTCCTGGATATTATCCTAGGTAAATCCAAAAACAGGAAACTAAATCCTCTCGTCAGATAGAGGGGAACGACTGGAGACGCGACCACAGACTGCAGGTCGCTTCAGGAAGGCACAGGCCGTAGCTGACATAGACACCTGCTCACACGCAGCATCTGAGAAGGCAAAAACACGACAGGGCGGAACAAGGACACAGAACAGAAACATCAAACAAGAATCGACAAGGACAGAAGCGGAAAACAGAGGGAGAAATAGGGACTCTAATCAGAGGGCAAAATAGGGGACAGGTGTGAAAGAGTAAATGAGGTAGTTTAGGAGAATGAGAAACAGCTGGGAGCAGGAACGGAACGATAGAGAGAGAGAGCGAGAGAGGGAGAGAGGGAGGGGGAGAGAGAGGGATAGAAAGAGGGAAAGAACCTAATAAGACCAGCAGAGGGAAGCACAGGGACAAGACATGATGATCAAAGACAAAACATGACAATACATCTATTACATCAATAAACAGTCATCTTATTAATCATTACCTCTTATATCATTTTTGAACAATTGTAACCTTCTTGATTCTGCAAAACCCCCAGCTTTCCTCATGATTCAGTACATACTTCACAAATTTGTTTAATTATTTATTTACTAGCTAACTAAATAACACAGAATAAACATACCTACTTACTACATGAGACAAAGGTTCCTAGCAGACTGACACAATATGGCTTTTACACAAGGACATCGAGAGGGAAAGAGAGAAAAAGACACTTATCGCCGATACATTTTCAAAACTATTCTCACAGTAATCATATAGTTTTACTATATGATTACTGTTTGGAATAAGAAATCATGAATGTATTTACGTGTGAGTGCCTTTGTTCGCCGTTTATCTCTTTCGGAACCAGCCCTCCTTAGGAAGGTTGTTGGCCTTTCAGCGGCAAGCTTGTATGGTTCAGATTGTCCGAAAGGGGTATCCTCTTTCCCGTCTTCTACTGTTGTTCACTCTGGAAGATAGCTAGCCAACCGTGTCGACAGTTCCCATCCCATATTGAAGTTTTGGATAGCTGCAACCCTGACATTTTCCATAACATCAATAGACTACTAAGGGCCATCATCACCCCTCCTATGACTTGTAGTGTTGAGAGACCCTTCTCCACTACAGGCCGTATCCAAACATCCATCCGATCTTGCATGCTGACTGTATGTCTCAACAATCTAGCTCTGTTGTTCTTTGAAAACAAACTAAATCAATGGAAGTGATGGGGGCATGTGAGCATGTTACTTAAAGGTGATTTGGACATTTAAAAAAACAACATGCTCACATGGCCCCATCTCTTCCATAGATTTTTAGCTAGCGGTGGCTAAAGTTAGCTGTAGTTCAATGGCTGTTTAAAGAAAACTGAATAAGTGATTACAGTTTCTCCTGCTCCATAGACTACTTTCAGGGTGATTCCTTTAATGAAAACACATTCTTTGTATTTATATTATTCCTTTCTTCTTTGTGCAATAAGCTATTTGCGCATATTCCTGTGCAGAGCTCCTGGTGTCCGACCCGCTGACCATGGCCCATCTTCTGAAAACATCTGAAACCCTACCTCTTCTAAAATAAGATTTCTTAGTTCCCCCACCCCTTTGCACTTGTCTTTTCCTACAAGCACTGACTTTGCTGATAGCTCTAGTTAAGAGTGTCGACTAAATGACTAAAATGTACAAACGTAATGTAAAATGTTTGATTACTGTCGTACTGAACACTTATTTCTCCATATTTTGTGACAGTATAACTTTTCCCATTTTATCACTGCACTTTGCTGCTGTAGAATCTCTCTCTCTCTCTCTCTGAATTTGTAGGTGTTAGACATGTGTAATTCATTATTAAGTTCGTTTACTGTCGGACTCGGACAGTCGGCCTGAGGGGTATACTACAAAGCAGAATCAATGAGTTAGCCAGCTAACTTGCCTAAATATTCTGAAATAAGTGCAATGAACCCAGAGGAAAAATAAATGTGCAGGTAAAGACACCTCACAATAAACATGCGTTATCAACATTTATTCTGTTATACAAAGGCAGATTAAATATATACATTCCTAGATGAAACATATGTTTCAGAAGGTTCATTTATATGAATGGGAACACTTGATAGATAAAAAATAGATTTTTCCTCAGAGTGGATATTGGCATCAAGCTCAGAGGTAACAACAAACACGATAGGAATTGTTCAGATCCTGTGGAAACATAAGCAGAGTAACTAATATTTTATGCTGAGAATGATTTCCACTTTAAAATGTATGCCAAACAAGAGACATTGATTAAACATTTTAACAAACCGTACAACTATGCACAATGACTAATTTGAACATTTCAAATATATAATTTACTGTAAAAACTGTGCAAAGTTTGGTAACACATTAAGGTAAAATCTCCCTCAGTTTAATTGTTATCAAACTTTGTACCGGCACAGTTCTTCCTGTAAATGTGTTTTTGTAAAACTTTGTGGAAATTGTTAAAAATAGTCATTGTGCATAGAAAATGGTTTGTTAAACTTTGAAATCAATGGTTTTTGTTTGGTATACATTTTAAAAGTGTCTCAGCATTATTCCGTTACCATGTAATTTCCCTTTAGCAACATCAAAACATATGTAATGTGGAAAACATATTGACAAGACATCGACAAATAAAACAATTTTTATGTACAAAAGGGAGGACATACAGGTAACAGCCAAAATAAAGGAAACACCAACATAAAGTGTCTTAATAGCGTGGTGAGGTCATCATGTACCTTGTCCGGAAGATTCCATCATTCATTTCTGGATTCACTCAAACATAGTTTTAAGCGTTGTTATACTATTGACAACTACAGCTGATTTCAGGATTGTATATCGATTCGCTCTCCTTAAATATTTGTAATCTGGCGTATTCATTTCAGTCTCTGAATTGTTTAATCAAACTTTCCACAGCCAGCTCCTGATAGAGCATACAAACTTCAATCGGTCTCCTGAATTAGCTAGATCCTGTCCCGAGCTTGTTTTACCCGGCTAAACTAGCTGAACAATGCTCGTTTATGTCCTCATTGCAAAACTACAAAAATATTTTACCCTCAACTTTAAAACTCCTTTGCCAGTTATATAATCATGAAAGAAAGACACCACGGATACAAGTTCAGTTTGGAGATCCACCTGCGTCATTAGCGTAGGGTTACTTTGAAATTTCTGAGTGGTCTTGGAAAGGTGACAACCGGCGGCCTCTCCCTGCTTGGCTCGATGGGATATGTAGTGATTTTGCCAACAGACATATGTACAGTCTTGTACCCGTAACCTATTTTAAACGAACTATTGTATTTGTTGATTAAATCTGAATTTTTTTTGTGGGTAGATCAGCTTTAATATTGCAGATAGATTGTGGATTCTATCAATGTAATTGTCTGCATCATTTCCAATCCCCTATATATATTTATATATTTTTTTTTTGTTGCCTTTATTATTTTACCCTAATCCTACCACCCCTCCCCTAATTGGAGTAAAATAATTGACTACAATACTTCTACTTACAGCTTATACATACTATATACATTTTATGACACGGTATATTTTACATTAGTTATCTTTTTTTGTTTGTTTTTAGCCCCACCCTTCAGTTACCCTCAACCCCTCCTATCAATCCCTGAAAACCATCCAGTTCTAATTTCTAATTGCCATATTTTTCAACTGTGCTGTAAGGTTTCACAAAAGTTCCGTACCTTTCTATTCTCATAGTTTCTACAGATTGTATATTAAAGATTAATATTTTTACTAAAAGTACTACTATATTATTGATCAATTGACTATGGCTTTTCAAGTCAACCAGCAGTGGTTTTTGCGGTTAACTTGCAATTCTTCAGCCATTCCTGAACCTGCGACCAAAAACAAGCTATATACATATGTGCAGTACCAAAACAAGTGATCAAATGATTCTGTTTCTTCGCAGCAGAATCTGTAGTACTAGGATGGTTGTATCCCCCATATACAGTACCAGTCAAAAGTTGACACACCTGCTCATTCCAGGGTTTTTGTTAATTTGTACTATTTTCTACATTGTAGAATAACAGTGAAGACATCAAGACTATGAAATAACACACATGGAATCATGTAGTAACCAAAAAAAGTGTTAAACAATCAAAATATTTTATATTTGAGATTCTTCAAAGTAGCCACTCTTTGCCTTGATGACAGCTTTGCACACTCTTGCCATTCCCTAAACCAGCGTCATGAGGTAGTCACCTGGAATGCATTTCAATTAACAGGTGTGCCTTGTTAAAAGTTAATTTGTGGAAACAGTTGAGCCAATCAATTGTGTTGTGACAAGGTAGGGGGGTATACAGAGGAAAGCCCTATTTGGTAAAAGACCAAGTCCATATTATGGCAAGAACAGCTCAAATAAGCAACGAGAAACGACAGTCTATCATTAATTTTAGTCATGAAGGTCAGTCAATCCGGAAAATGTCAAGAACTTTGAAAGGTTCTTCAAGTGCAATCGCAAAAACCATGAAGCACTATGATGAAACTGGCTCTCACGAGGACTGCCACAGGAAAGGAAGACCCAGAGTGCAGAAAATCAGTTAAAGTTACCAGCCTCAGAAATGGCAGCCCAAATAAATGCTTCACGTTCAAGTAACAGACACATCTCAACATCAACTTGAGATGGTTTGGGATGAGTTGGACCGCAGAGCGAAGGAAAAGCAGCCAGCATGTGGGAACGCCTTCCAGACTGTTGGAAAATAATTCCTCATGAAGTTGGTTGAGAGAATGCAAAGAGTATGCAAAGCTGTCATCAACGCAAAGGGTGGCTACTTTGAAGAATCTAAAATATATTTTGATTTGTTAAACACTTTTTTGGTAACTACATGATTGTATATGTGTTATTTCATAGTTTTGATGTCTTCAATATTATTCTACAATGTGGGAAAAAGTAAAAATAAAGAAAAACCCTTGAATGAGTAGCTGTGTCCAAACTTTTGACTGGTACTGTACATAACATTCTATTGGTTGCAATAATTTCTATAACATGCTATTTACACCAAAAATAGAGTTTTGGTTGTAAAAAATGTCCCCTTTAAGGAATATATATTTCCCCCGCCTAGTCAGAAATAGTCATATTCTATTAAGACAAGTAAAACCATTAATTGATTACATCAATTGGAAACAAATAAATACTCCTACATCATGATTTTTTCAATTCATAAAATGTGTAGGGTAAGCTACATTGCATTGTAGATTTGCCTTGGTAAACGAGGAAATCAGTTGTACGGAAATATTGTCAAATAGATAAATGTCCCTTAATCCTGCAATTTTAAATTGACTATATTGTTACGATGATAATACCCGCCATTGGGCAAAATCATCTTGAAAAATGTTGGTTGCAATCAGGACTAAAAGATAAGCTGACATCTGCGTTAAGGAGCGGTAAATCGGTGGCCAACGATGGTTGCGATTGAGATCAGCTGTGCGGGTGATTTTAATGCATATTGATGGTTTAATGACAGATCAGCTGGATATAGTCTGGTGGCCATAGATGGTGCCTATTGCTTTTCAATGTACCCGATTGGAAAATTAATCTTCTACTATAGGGACATCAGTATGGTCTCTCCCCTGTGATTCCTCATGTGCACTTTCAGATTGGTGCCAGTGCTGAATCCTTTGACTTTTCTCTCCTGTGTGAATCCTCCTCATGTGCACTGACAGATTACTGGCAATGCTGAACCCTTTTCCACAATCAGGACAGCTATGTGGTTTCTCCCCTGTGTGGGTCATCATGTGTATTTTTAGATGTCCCTTACGAGTGAATGATTTGCCACAATCAGGGCAGCAAAATGGCTTCTCCCCTGTGTGAATCCTAATGTGCCTTTTCATAGCACTGCCAGTGCTGAATCCTTGTCCACAACAATAACAACGATATGGCTTTTCCCCTGTGTGGATTCTCATGTGTATTTTCAGACCTCCATTCTGCATGAAGCATGTACCACAAACAGGGCAGGAAAAAGGTTTCTCCCCTGTGTGGCTCCTCATGTGCACTGTCAGTTTACTGTTTGTGCTGAACCATTTACTACAAACATCACAACAAAATCTAGCTGCAATGTGGGTTTGGAGGTGATCTTTCATACTTTCTGTGAACTCCATACATTTTCCACACACACCACAAATACCTTCTTTATCCTTTCTATGAGTTTTCACGTGTTTAAGTAATGAACCCATGTGATGAAAAGACTTGTCACACACCTTACAACAACAGGGAGTATCATGACTTTGAGTGGGTGATTTCAGGAGGGTCAACTGTGTAGATTTCTTGACACAGGAGCTTTGTCCTTTTATCATCTTTGTTCTCTTTGATTTGACTGACTTAAAACCTGATTGAGGTCCTCCAGTCTCCATACCACTGACACTTTGACTGTTTTCACTCTGAGCTGACGAACAGTCTGGATTTACAGCAGAGAAAGGCTGAGAGACACTGGTTGGTTCTGATTCTACATAGATGTCTCCATCAGGTTCTGTTTTGATCWTTTCAGTTTTAGTACTAGGTAGAGTGTCTCTCTCTCCGTTGCCTTCCTTTTGGGCTTGATAGAGATGTGAGGGCTGAGTTGGGTCCTCATCACAGTCACTTTTCACACAGACAGGATTGAATATGAACTCTATGGTCTCTGCCTCAAGCCCTTTAAGCGGCTGTTCCTCCTGACTGGTCCTGAGTTCCTCCTGTTCCTCTTTAATCTGTATGGGCTCTGGGTCCTCCTGTCCTACACTGGGGCTCCACTCCTGCTCACACTGCTGCTGCTCAGGGGGAACCTCCTCTTCAGAGACAGAGACAGAGAGAGTACGCTGCTGGAGGTCTGGAGGAAAGGAGAAAGGATAAAACAGAAAACTCAATGACATGTAGACCTACCTCTTGTCTGGTACGCCTGCAATAATTAACTTGTACTAGTCAAATATTAAAAAAAACTGTAATCCTAAACAGTTAGGATTAGAATAAGGTTTAGGTTAAGGGTTAAAGTTAAGGTTAATAGACAGTTGGATAGTCCATCAGTAACATTTCAACTACAGATGGACTATCCAAATAAAGTGTTACTGAAACAGATATTTGCATTCCTGAAACATTATTTTGAAGTATAATTTGATCTAATTGGCCCTTTTAATTTATAGTGTTGATTTAATCTTCAATAAATATAGTTCCATCTAACAATGAGTAAGACATGAGGAATCCAATAAAATGATCAAAAGCCACCCATGGATCCCTCACACCCCACGCCAGTCCCACCCAAACAACTAGTATACAGTGTCAGTTCTATGTCTCACAAGTATTATGGAGCTGCGGCTTACAGAATGGTTTCTTCCTCCGGGAGCTGCCATTTGTTGCAGTATTCAAGGATAGTTTGGTTTAAGCATTAGGTTGTCTAGAGATGGGTTTCCCAAACTCAGTCCTGGGGCCCCACCTAGGTGCACATTTTGTTTTTTGCCTTTGTCGGCTGTGTAGTGCTCAGTTTGGGAAACCCTGGCCTAGAGATGGACAAACTGAATTACTTTCATGAAGGACAGGTTTGGCTTGTTGTGAGGATGACCATAAGTTATTTTCATAATGAGCAAAAGCTACTGGTTTTCTACTCAATGTTGCAAAGCAAATGTTATGATAAATGTAATAAACACAAGAGACCAACAACATTCATAAAATAGTGTGGCAATAGTAAAAACAGCGGCATCTAGGAGGCAAAACCTGGTACTTTCACAATTTATTGTAAATACGGGAAGCAACGTCAATGGCTATTTTCTCTGAACTGGGGAAGAAAATATAAATCAGATTCACTACTTGTCAAACATAGAGAAGTGATACTTTGTACTGGTGGTTGGAGTGGGATTGGTGTGGGGGATCATGGGTGGCTTTTGACCATTTTATTAATTAACCCTGGGAAGAATTATGGTCCAAATCAGATGTTGCGTACTATATTTATTGACAGTGTTGGGGAAGCTACTCTGAAAAGATAGTTTACCAAGCTACCAAATACTTCACACTGGAAGAAGTTAAGCAGCACTAAAGCTACCCTTAAGAAAAATATAGTTTACTAAAGTTACTTAAAGTACATCCAAACTACTTTGGAAAACATTATCATATGTAAATCTGAAATGTCATAGACTGTAAGAAGAGATCAATTTGGGGTCAAATGTTAACAGCAGTTTTTTTGCTGCAGTCATCTAGCCGTGACGCTGCGCCACGTGACGCTGCGCCACGGCAAAATCATTGTTGCCACAGTCCCAAAACTACGGAACATGAAAAAAAAAACATTCTGCCGAGATGCACTTTGAAGATGCTAGAACAGTCCATGTTTACTTTTTAATAACTAATGACTAGAAACATCAGACAACCCCATATAGCAGAATAGTTTGTTTTTAACTAGTCGGGTTGTTGTTGTTCTATGCGAGAGAAATGTTGCTCTCAAAGTGCACTCAAGTTACAAGTGGAATAGGGAGGGAAACATGCTTCTGACAAGCAAACAATGCGCAACAATTCTTGCAATCGTAGGGGGATTCCAGCTTTCCATTGCTACTTTATTTATTTTTCAACTGCTAAATATGTGCGGACTGCACCATTTTAAACCCAGAGGTTTTAGCAGCAGCATGGTTAAGCAAGTTACTGCTCAGCAATTCCCTGTGAGTGCAAATGGGAGAGTGGCGCTGAATGTAACACGGGTAACTTGGGGTAAAACACCACCCTACCTCAAAATAGTGTTTTGTGAGTGACTTAAATTGTGATGAGACATTACATTTTTAGTTGAGCAAGAGTAGTGGCAACCAGGGAAGTGTTGGGGGGGGGGGGGGGGACTGTTTCTGTGATAAGTAAAGTTACCCTGGGTGGCGGTTTAACCCAAGTTACCCTAACAGGCCTTATTATACTCCGGGGAAAGGGGACCTAGTCAGTTGTGTATTCAACTGAAATGTGTCTTCCCTCTGAATCAGAGAGTTGTGGGGGGCTGCCTTAAATCGACATCCATGTCTTCGGTGCCCGGGAAACAGTGGGTTAACTGCCTTGCTTAGGGGCAGAACGATAGATCTCTACCTTGTCAGCTCGGGGATTCGATCCAGCAACCTTTCGGTTACTGGCCCAACGTTCTAACCTATAGGCTACCTGCCGCCCCATTCACTGTTTATGCATGTGTAACAGTTTTACTTTAGTCCGTCCCCTCGCCCCGACCCGGGCGCGAACCAGGGACCCTCTGCACACATCAACAACTAACACCCACGAAGCATCATTACCCATCGCTCCACAAAGGCCGCGGCCCTTGCAGAGCAAGGGGAACCACTACTTCAAGGTCTCAAAGCGAGTGACGTCACCGTTTGAAAGGCTATTAGCGCGCACCACCGCTAACTAGCTAGCCATTTCACATCGGTTACATTCACCCCCCTTTCGACCTCCTCCTTTTTCGCAGAAACCAGTTATCCGGGTCAACAGCATCAATGTAACAGTTTAACTTTACGTCCGTCCCCTCGCCCGACCCGGGCGCGAACCAGGGACCCTCTGCACACATCAACAAGTCACCCACGAGCATCGTACCCATCGCTCCACAAAGGCCGCGGCCCTTGCAGAGCAAGGGGAACCACTACTTCAAGGTCTCAGAGCAAGTGACGTCACCGATTGAAAGGCTATTAGCATGCACCACCGCTAACTAGATAGCCATTTCACATCCGTTACACATGTTTTTTGCTGAATAGTCAGTTAAAATATCCCATTTGGGATCTGGCTAATGATTAGACCAATAATGCAGGGTTATTCAACTCTTTCCCTATGAGGTCCGGAGCCTGCTGGTTCTCTCTTCTACCTGATAATTAACTGCACCCACCTGGTGTCCCAGGTCTAAATCAATCCCTGATTTAGAGGGGAACAATGAAAAAACGCAGTGGAACTGGCTTCGAGGTCCAGAGTTGAGTTTGAAGGCAATAGGGTAAATGGCGATAGGCTGAAACATGGGATTGCCTATTTATTGATAGCCAATATTCTGCATCAGTTGGGCTACAGGTGATGATGCTTATAGCTAGCCCTTGATCATGACTCTCAGTTCCATTACATTACACATAAGAGTCATTGGGCGACGGTGACTTCTGTACGGGGGAGTTTTTTTTAAATAGCCCTGATGCCCAATCTGAACATTAACAGCTGTTGCTTGCGGTACTGTTTTGGAAGCATAAGGACCTTTTCTTTCTGTGTGTTAGTGTAACTTGGGTAATGTAGCGGAAGTGTAGCTTCATCAGATCGAAGCACACATAGCTGTATGAATCTGTGCTAAAAAATAAAATAAAAATTACGATTATTTTTCGCTGATTAAAGATAAAGGCCATTTGTTTCAAAAGCAGTATTGCAAGCAATGATTATTGACATGTTTTAAATGTTAAAATACGTCGGGGTGGTAGTTTGCATGAGTCAGTCGCTGAAAACTGCATAGTTTTCGAAAGCTAGCTAATAGCATACCTGATAATATGGACCATGCATGGTCCAACAGGTTAAAATAATACATCATTTTTACCAATATCTTATTGGGCTCATTTCTGGAGGTGGAAATTATATTTTAGATGGTGTCAGCATCATTTTCCCCCCATTCATTTTGGAGTAGAACGTCCTTTTAAATAGTCACCATTTCACCAAATAGTCACCAAGTCCATTTAAATAAATTCATTAGGCTCTAATCTATGGATTTCTTCACATGACTGGGAACACAAATATGCATATGTTGGTCACAGATACCTTTAAAAAAAAAGGTAGGGGCGTGGATCAGAAAACCAGTCAGTATCTGATGTGACCACCATTTGCCTCATGCAGCGTGACACATCTCCTTCACATGTAGTTGATCTGGCTGTTGATTGTGGCCTGTGGAATGTTGTCTCATTCCTCTTCAATGGCTGTGCGATGTTTCTGGATTTTGGTGGGAACTGGAACACGCTGTCGTACACGTCGATCCAGAGCATTCCAAACATGCTCAATGGGTAACATGTCTGGTGAGTATGCAGGCCATGGAACAACTGGGACATTTTCAGCTTTCAGGAGTTGTGTACAGATCCTTGCGACATGGGGCTGTGCATTATCATGCTGTGAGGTGATGGAGGTGGATGAATGGCACGACAATGGGCCTCAGGATCTCGTCACAGTATCTCTTTGCATTCAAATGTTGTTCGTAGCTTATGCCTGCCCACACCATAACTCCACCACCACGGGGCACTCTGTTCACAACGTTGATGCCAGCAAACAGCTCGCCTACACAACGCCTTACATGTGGTCTGCGGTTGTGAGGCCGATTGGACGTACTGCCAAATTCTCAAAAACAACGTTGGAGGCGGATTATGGTAGAGAAATGAACATTACATTTTCTGTAAACAGCTCCGGTGGACATTCCTGCCGTCATCATGCCAATTGCGCACTCCCTCAAAAATGTGTAGTGTTGTGTGACAAAACTGCACATTTTAGAGTGGCTTTTTATTGTGCCCCACACAAGGTGCACCTGTGTACTGATCATGCTGTTTAATCAGCTTCTTGATATGCCACACCTGTCAGTTGGATGGATTATCTTGGCAAAGGAGAAATGCTCACAAACAGGGATGTAAACAAATGTATGCACAAAATTTGCGAGAATGGAACATTTCTGGAATCTTTTTTTTCAGCTCACGTTGTTTATATTTTTGTTCAGTGTAGTTCACTACTCCCAAACCCTGTTTAATGGATATTATATCAATCCTGTATAAAGGAAAATGGCCAATTTGGGTACAATCCATTAGCTTAATTTCTGAGATCAAATAAAATGTAAACAAAATATTGTTGTATGAATGTTAATTTTATCTGTTTCTAACTACATAAACGACTTCAGAACGATCAGAGATCGTCGTGGCTTGTTCAAACAACATGGAACGACTCTGTTAAACTGCAACTTTTATGCTATTTTCATCGCACTCTGAAGTAGGAGTTGTGTTCTGATATTCGAGGATGTGCCTGATGAATTTTCTACAACAAAAGGGGTCCCCGGCGCAAAAAAAGTTTTGGGAACCCCCGAGTTAGCCTACCTGCTCTATGTAGGTTTATCTCAGGTTGAAGAACAATGTCGAGCAGCCTCTGTAGACGGACAACTTCCTCCTGATACTCTGCTACCGTTTTTTCAACGACCCCAAATATCTCCTCAGCAGCAGCTGTTAATCTATCGTTCAGAAAAACCCTCAACAACTGTATTTGAGACATTCTTTGATAATTCAAGTTGATTAGCTAGCTGTGTTTTTATTTTAGTTGTTATCCCTGTCCGTGCGTCATCAACAGAATCCGGGCTCTACTTTAAAAAAAAACTCCACTGTTAGTGCACGTTCAAGTTATTACATGTTGCGCTATAGCCACCTGCTGGACTGGAGTGCAACATGGCATTTCTCTGTCCTATAAAAGGAAGATTGGTTAAGTTATATTAACGAGTAAGAAACATGCTCTGTGTAGGTTTATCTCAGGTTGAAGAACAATGTCGAGCAGCCTCTGTAGACGGACAACTTCCTCCTGATACTCTGCTACCGTTTTTTCAACGACCCCAAATATCTCATCAGCAGCAGCTGTTAATCTTTTGCTGAGAACTCCTCAACTCTATTTTAGGCATTTTTAAATAATGCACGTTGATTTGCCATCTAGCTGTTCTGTTTTAATCACGTGCGGCATCTGCGACAAAAGGTCATCACTAGCTTCCACACCACAAAGTCATAAACCCCTCCAATTTTTACAATTTCTCTGACCATTTTATTTTAAACCTAACCCTTAGAAAATATGACAAATACAATGTGTTTAGGATTCTCTCAACTCCTGTGGACACCAGAAGGCACCTAAGCACAAAGTAACCAACATTGTGAACACTACTTTAACAACATCAAGATATATAAAGTAGCAGATTTCAACATATTGAGAAATTTGACTCTCAAAACAAAAAACATGTTTTATGTACAGATAGAGGACATAGGTTCAAATGTCTGTTGCGTCATAACTAATATAACTATAATATAACCTATAACTAATGAGCAGGGACTACTGTTGCTCAGAAATCCACTGACTGCTCTCTGTTAGACAGTGATGTGGAGATCTTATGTTCAAGCAGTAATACAGTCAGTCATATCTTATTCACCCAAGAGTTGTGTCCTGAGGTGCATCTCCTCTCACAGGTGAAAGTTAGTGATTACTTACCCTTAACATTGATATGTGACCTTTGTCCTTTTACCATCTCTTTTCTCTTTGATTTTACTGGCTTTAAACCATTCTCCATACCACTTTGAGCTGCAGAACAGACTGGATTGACTGTAGAGAGGGGTTGAGAGACACTGGTTGGTTCTGATTCCCTATAGTCCTCTCCATCGGGTTCTGTTGTGATCTGTTCAGTTGTAGTACTGGGTAGAGTCTCTCTCTCTCTCTCGGTTTCCTTCCTTTTGTGCTTGATGGAGATATGAGAGCTGAGTTGGGTCCTCATCAGTCACTATTCACACAAGCAGAAGTCAAAATGTAGTATTTTAAAAATATATATTTTTATACATTTTTATTAATCGCACATAAAGAACATATACCATACATACACAACATATATTTTCTGTCTTTACAAAGGAGCAAAACTACATTCACATGTTAAGGGTACATTTTGGCTGTATAGAGCAAATATTTCAAGAATCTGAATAAAAATACAATTTGGATAAAGCCACAGAAACAAACAACAAAAAATAAATGACAGAATAAGACCAGTACAATATCTCAGGAACTCCGACCAGACACCTTCATACCTATGCTGTCTATGTTGCAAGATTGATGTAATTCTCTCCATGTCAGCAAGTTTCCCACATAGTCCTCACCACATATCTTTTGAGGGTGCATGTTCATTTTTCCAGCATTTTGTTACACATTTCCTTGCTGCTGCAAAAAGATAATCTATCAATTTAAGTTTAAAGGATTGGATTCACAGGAACAATACCTAGAAGGAGATCACATGAGTCTGGTTGAATAGTAATACCTGTGATGTCCTGTATAACCTTGGAGAATTTCAGACCAAAAAGAACGGATTCAAAATAGAGTCTTTAGTATCAATCTCAATCCCTTTTAAACTGCTCTTCCTCCTGTCTGGTCCTGAGTCACAACAGTAGACACAACAGTAGTAGGCTTGATTACCAACAATGACAAGACAGCCTACAGGGAGGAGGTGAGGGCTCTGGGAGTGTGGTGCCAGGAAAATAACCTCTCCCTCAACATCAACAAAACAAAGGAGATGATTGTGGACTTCAGGAAACAGCAGAGTGAGCACCCCCTATCTACATCGACTGGAATGCAGAAGAGAGAAGGTGGAAACCTTCAAGTTCCTCGGCGTATACATCACTTACAAACTGAAATGGTCCACCCACACAGACAGTGTGGGGAAGGTGCAACAGCGCCTCCTCAACCTCGGGAGGCTGAAGAAATTGGGCGTGGCACCTAAAACCCTCACAAACCTTTACAAATGCACAATTGAGAGCATCCTGTCGGGCTGTATCACCGCCTGGTACGGCAACTGCACCGCCCGCAACCGCAGGGCTCTCCAGAGGGTGGTGCGATCTGCCTAACGCATCACCGGGGGAACCCGGTGTCCAGGTCACCTACAGCACCCGATGTCACAGGAAGGTCAAAAAGATCATCAAGGACAACAACCACCCGAGCTACTGCCTGTTCACCCCGCTATCATCCAGAAGGCAAGGTCAGTACAGGTGCATCAAAGCTGAGAGACTGAAAAACAGACTGTAAAATAGCCATCACTAGCACATTAGAGGCTGCTGCCTATATACATAGACTTGAAATCACTGGCCACTTTAATAAATGGAACACTAGTCACTTTAATAATGTTTACATATCTTGCATTACTCATCTCATATGTATATACTGTATTCTATACTATTCTACTGCATCTTAGTCTATGCCGCTCTGACATTGCTCGTCCATATATCAATATATTTTTAATTAAATTCCTTTACTTAGATTTGTATGTATTGGGTATATGTTGTGAAATTGTTAGATATTACTTGTTAGATATTTACTGCACTGTCGGAGATAGAAACACAAGCATTTTGCTACACCCACAATAACATATGCTAAACACGTGTATCTGACCAATAACAATTGATTTGATTTGAGTTCTTCCTGTTCCTCTTTAATCTGTGTGGCCTCTGGGTCGTCCTGCCCCAGCCTGGGACTCTGCTCCCAGTGCTGCTGCTCAGGGGGGACCACTTCAGATACAGAGAGAGTGAGCAGCTGGAGGTAAGGAGAAAGAATGAAACAGAAAACTCAATGACACATACTGTATGTAACAAGGTAGGAACCAACGTTTTGGTCAGTGTTTCATGTGGGACCCTAATTAGTGATGAAGATGGGAGACGTATCGAATCACCCCATAGCAGAGAGGAAGAGGCGGGCGCCATATATCTAATAATCTGAGGCTGGTGTTAGATTTGGTTGAGTATTGGGATCTATTGGATGACTTCCCTGTTATCTTAGTTTTGGACTTTCAGAAGCATTTAGAGTAATTGTCGAGGTTACCTAGCCAGTTAGAGGTTACCTAGCCAGCTACACTTTCAAACAAAGTCAACAACGCAGCCACTGCTAGCTAGCCTATTTCACCAGCCAGCAGTACTATATCATTTTAGTCAATAAGATTTTTTGCAACGTAAGCTTAACTTTCTGAACATTCGAGACGTGTAGTCCACTTGTCATTCCAATCTCCTTTGCATTAGCGTAGCCTCTTCTGTAGCCTGTCAACTATGTGTCTGTCTATCCCTGTTCTCTCCTCTCTGCACAGACCATACAAACGCTTCACACCGCCGTGAGCCCGCTGCTACTCTAACCTGGGGTCCCAGCGCGCACGACCCACGTGGAGTTCCAGGTCTCAGGCAGCCTCTGGAACTGCCGATCTGCGGCCAACAAAGGCAGATTCATCTCAGCCTATGCTTCCCTCCAGTCCCTCGACTTCTTGGCACTGACGGAAACATGGATTACCACTGATAACACTGCTACTCCTACTGCTCTCTCCTCGTCTGCCCACGTGTTCTCGCACACCCCGAGAGCTTCTGGGTCAGCGGGTGGTGCACTGGCATCCTCATCTTCTCCCAAGTGGACATTCTCTCTTTCTCCCCCTGACCCATCTGTCTATCGCCTCCTTTGAATTCCATGCTGTCACAGTTACCAGCCCTTTCAAGCTTAACATCCTTATCATTTATCGCCCCCCAGGTTCCCTTGGAGAGTTCATCAATGAGCTTGACGCCTTGATAAGTTCCTTTCCTGAGGATGGCTCACCTCTCACGTTCTGGGTGACTTTAACCTCCCCACGTCTACCTTTGACTCATTCTCTCTGCCTCTCCTTTCCACTCCTCTCCTCTTTTGACCTCACCCTCTCACCTTCCCCCCCTACTCACAAGGCAGGCATACGCTTGACCTCATCTTTACTAGATGCTGTTCTTCCACTAATCTCATTGCAACTCCCCTCCAAGTCTCCGACCACTACCTTGTATCCTTTTCCCTCTCGCTCTCATCTAAACACTTCCCACACTGCCCCTACTCGGATGGTATCGCGCCGTCCCAACCTTCGCTCTCTCCCCGCTACTCTCTCCTCTTCCATCTCCTCATCTCTTCCCTCTGCTCAAACCTTCTCCAACCCTATCTCTGATTCTGCCCTCCTCACCTCCTCTCCTCCCTTTCTGCATCCTTTGACTCTCTATGTCCCCTATCCTCCAGGCCGGCTCGGTCCTCCCCTCCTGCTCCGTGGCTCGACGACTCATTCGAGCTCACAGAAACAGGCTCCGGGCAGCCAAGCGGAAATGGAGGAAACTCGCCTCCCTGCGGACCTGGCATCCTTTCACTCCCTCCTCTCTACATTCTCCTCTTCTGTCTTCTGCTGCTAAAGCCAATTTCTACCACTCTAAATTCCAAGCATCTGCCTCTAACCCTAGGAAGCTCTTTGCCACCTTCTCCTCCCTCCTGAATCCTCCTCCCCCCTCCTCCCCCCTCCTCCCTCTCTGCTGATGACTTCGTCAACCATTTTGAAAAAGAAGGTCGACGACATCCGATCCTCGTTTGCTAAGGTCAAACGACACCGCTGTTCTGCCTCACACTGCCCTACCCTGTGCTTTGACCTTCTTTCTCCCCTCTCTCTCCAGAATGAATCTTGCGTATTGTGACGGCCGCCGGCCACACACCTGCCCGCTTGACCCTATCCCCTCCTCTCTCTCCAGACCATTTCCGGAGACCTTCTCCCTTACCTCACCTCGCTCATCAACTCATCCTTGACCGCTGGCTACGTCCCCTCCGTCTTCAAGAGAGCGAGAGTTGCACCCCTTCTGAAAAAAACCTACACTCGATCCCTCCGATGTCAACAACTACAGACCAGTATCCCTTCTTTCTTTTCTCTCCAAAAACTCTTGAACGTGCCGTCCTTGCCAGCTCTCCTGCTATCTCTCTCAGAATGACCTTCTTGATCCAAATCAGTCAGGTTTCAAGACTAGTCATTCAACTGAGACTGCTCTTCCTCTGTGTCACGGAGGCGCTCCGCACTGCTAAAGCTAACTCTCTCTCCTCTGCTCTCATCCTTCTAGACCTATCGGCTGCCTTTGATACTGTGAACCATCAGATCCTCCTCTCCACCCTCTCCGAGCTGGGCATCTTCGGCGCGGCCCACGCTTGGATTGCGTCCTACCTGACAGGCGCTCCTACCAGGTGGCGTGGCGAGAATCTGTCTCCGCACCACGTGCTCTCACCACTGGTGTCCCCCAGGGCTCTGTTCTAGGCCCTCTCCTATTCTCGCTATCACCAAGTCACTTGGCTCTGTCATTTCCTCACATGGTCCTCCTATCATTGCTATGCAGACGACACACAATTAATCTTCTCCTTTCCCCCCTCTGATAACCAGGTGGTGAATCGCACTCTGCATGTCTGGCAGACATATCAGTGTGGATGAGCGGATCACCACCTCAAGCTGAACCTCGGCAAGACGGAGCTGCTCTTCCTCCCGGGGAAGGACTGCCCGTTCCATGATCTCGCCATCACGGTTGACAACTCCATTGTGTCCTCCTCTCAGAGTGCTAAGAACCTTGGAGTGATCCTGGACAACACCCTGTCGTTCTCAACTAACTCAGCGGTGACCCGTTCCTGTAGGTTCATCTCTACAACATTCGCAGAGTACGACCCTCCTCACGACAGAAGGGCGCAGGTCCTAATCCGGCACTTGTCATCTCCCGTCTGGTACTGCAACTCGCTGTTGGCTGGGCTCCTGCCTGTGCCAATTAAACCCCTACAACTCATCCAGAATGCCGCAGCCCGTCTGGTGTTCAACTTTCCCAAGTTCTCTCACGTCACCCCGCTCCTCCGCTCTCTCCACTGGCTTCCAGTTGAAGCTCGATCCGCTACAAGCACATGGTGCTTGCCTACGGAGCTGTGAGGGAACGGCACCTCCGTACCTTCAGGCTCTGATCAGGCCCTACACCAACAAGGCACTGCGTTCATCCACCTCTGGCTGCTTCGCCTCCCTACCTCTGAGGAAGTACAGTTCCCGCTCAGCCCAGTCAAAACTGTTCGCTGCTCTTGGCACCCCAATGGTGGAACAAACTCCCTCACGACGCATCAGGTCAGCGGAGTCAATCACCACCTTCCGGAGACACCTGAAACCCCACCTCTTTAAGGAATACCTAGGATAGGATAAAGTAATCCTTCTAACCCCCCCCCCCTTAAAAGAGTTAGATGCACTATTGTAAAGTGGTTGTTCCACTGGATATCATAAGGTGAATGCACCAATTTGTAAGTCGCTCTGGATAAGAGCGTCTGCTAAATGACTTAAATGTAAATGTAAATGTAAATTTGATACCGTAAGTCCAAATTTGATCTTTGATTGTCTTAAGCATTTGAAGTTTGGTAATTTTTGTTGTTGATGCTTTTAGAACTCAGTATAATGGTGGCAATAGCTGTATCAAACTCTGTCATGGAACATCCTCAAGGTTTAACATTTACAAAGGAATATGACAAGGTTTTCCAATCTCACCTTTATTATTTGTGTTAGTATCTCAAACCTTATGCTCATTAGTTTATCAAAGTCAACTTGAAAGCATTACATTCCAGGCCAGTGAGATCAAGATTTCCTAACTGGTGGATGACATCTCACTTTTTTAATTTTTTAAAAATGTGTCACAAGCTAGATTAGCTTTGGATATTATGAAGCAGTTCTCAAAAATGTCAGGTTTGGTATTAAACCTTTCCAAATGTGAGATGTAACATATCTGAAAAAGATACTGTAACCTAACTCAGTGTAAAGATCACCAAACATCTTAAGGCTGTGAATTATCTTGATTTGAATCCTTTAACTGAATCTATCAAAAATAAATGATCCTCATAGTTAGGGAGGGATTTAAGTCTTCAAGGGAGGGTGCTTTTATCAAAAACTGAGGGGCTATCTCGTGCATCCTATCTTTTTTCATCTACTGACATTCCCAAATCCACATGCTGTACCTTACATAGGCTATTGTACAACTTCATATGGGAAAAAAAGCCACATAAGATAAAAATAGATGTTACCACCAACAAGGTTTGTGATGGCGGTCTAAATGTCTTAGACTTCCCTCTCTTTAATCAGATATCAAAAGTCAACTGGGTTAAAACGTACTTTAAGAAATCCTCATAGTTTCTGGAATATTGTACCTAATTTAGTTTTTCAGAAGCTCAGAGTGCTTAATTTTTTACTACAACGTCCCTATATTGGGGGTAAAATTCCTATGAAATTGGCGGCTTTTCACAAGCAAGCTTTAACGTGCTGGGCTTGATGTATAAACACAACTTTTCACCTCAAATGTTTTATATGGAATAATGGGTAGATATTACATAGAAACAAGACGTTATTTACCGGAATTGGTTCTCGAAAAACATTGTCCTTGTTAGCCAATTAGTTAGTATTAGTGGGAATCTATTTACACGGAGAGAATTTATGTAAATATACAACTTTGAGGTTTCAAGCAAGGAATATGACACTGTTATATTCCTTATATTCCTTGCTATACCTAGTGGGATAAAATGTTTACTTCAGAACAAGGTATATTTTGGAACATTTCCTATTGTAAGCAATATCCAGGTGAATGGCATAGGTTTACTAGATAAGAAATTCAACAATCGTTTATTAAGGGATATTTTCTACAGGAATTCTATTCCTTTTGCTATATTTTGTTGGGCTTCATCGATTGATGTAGACTGGAGCCGTGCTTGGCTCACTCCACACAAATGTATGGTGACCAATAAAGTAAAGGAGATCTCCTTTCAGATTATCCATAGATTCTAACTGTGTAATAGCTTGATTTCTAAATATATACCTGATGTTACCAGTGAATTCAGTTTTTGTGAACTATTAACGGAATCTATTGAACACTTGTTTTGTAATTGTTTACATAGTGAGGTGTTCTGGACTGTTGTTAAACTATATCTTGGCAACAAAATGCATACAGCCATTGAAATATCAAATTTTGACATTATTTTACTATACTTATTCCACAATTGAACGTCAGTATGTCATAAATCTTTATTTTATTAGGAAAATGTTTCATACACAAATCTAAATTTAAGAAGAATTAAAAAAAAAAATGATTTGGAAAACTATTTAGAATCATTAAAACGTATGCAAAACAAAATATTTAAAAGATGTATTCGCTACATGTCTGTATTTGATTTTGATATTATGTGGACTTTCTTTGTGTAATCCCTCTGGCTGTTCTGATTTTGTGTTTTGCATGTTACTGTTCAATAAAAAAAAATATATAATAATAATTAACACTAAAAACAAAATTAGAAAAATATAAAAATATAGATTTAAAAAACAAATAAAAAGAAAGGAAGAAGTGCAAGGGTTTACTCCTCCCAAAATCTGACCACGAATTTAAGATTTTTTTATGGAGGTCAATTAGTGTTGAAATTCTGCAAACAAAAAATGTAATTGCTAATTTGCTAATTGAGGGCAGTGGCGACCTGTCATTTTGTGTCCAACTGCGTGAGGGTTATTTGATTGAGGTTTCCTTTTATTCTTTTTCGATTTGTGATTGTTGCTCTATATTCCACTTTGTCGTTGTCTATAGTTTCACTCAATGCTAGGGGGTTAAGAAATAATGTAAAGCGCAAAGCATTATTTTTATTTGCCAAACAGCTTAAAACAGATTTATGTTTTTTTCAGGAGTCTCATTCAGTTTCCCCGACGTCAACTTCTGGAGATCTCAGTGGGGTAATGATATATGTCTCTCTCATGGTTCTGAACTCTCTGCTGGAGTTATCACTCTAAAGAATCATTTCAATGGAAGTATTTTGCACTCTGACTGTGATCCTTTTGGTCACTTTCTTTGTCTTGTTATCAACTGTAACAACATCATCATTATTATTACCAACATTTATGGTTACAATTCCAAACTTGAATATGATCACTTACTTCAATCTTTAGAAAAGCGTATTCTCCATTGGCTAACCAAGTTCCCGAATGCTTTATTTATAGTAGGTGGGGATTTTAATATATTTCCCCGAATAATTTAATTGATAGATGGCCTCCGGGACAGTCCACTTCTATGAATACAAGTTTGAGGCAGTTTATGGAAAGGCTTGGTATTAGAGATATTTGGAGAGTAAAGTTTCCTAATGACAAGTCTTTCACATGGAGTAATGAGGCATGCTCCAGACAATCACGCGTAGATGTTTGGCTGGTGTCTAAATGTTTTGATTAACAGTGTATTTCTGTTAACATCCTTGCCACTCCCCTTACTGATCATAGAGCTATTTATATTGACATTAAACTTTTTATCTCTGATAATGGCATTGACAGAGCATCCTACTGGAAGCTTAATAGCTCTATATTAAAACATGAGTTGGTCAAGATGGAGATAAACAATTTCATTACACACTTTTGGAACAAAGCTATAAGTGACAATTCATGCAGTAATAACTGGGAACTGTTTAAATATGAGGTTGGAAAATATTAAAGAAAATATGGGACTTTTCTTGCCAAGACAAGGAGAGCTGAAAAGAAAGTGTAATTACAAAGATCACCTCTCTTGTTCAAAAGCCTGTTGAAAGTCTCTCAGAGGAGGACAAGTCTGTTCTGTTTGAGCTACAAAACAAGTTGGATGATATGTATGAACTGAAAGCAGAGGGAGCCTTTGTCAGATCTAGGAAGAAGTGGCTAGAGGAGGGTGAACAAAATTCATCTTATTTTTTCAGGTTAGAAAAATACCACTCTAAAAATAATACAATTCAACAATTAAATATTAATGGTCTCATCACAGATGATTCCAAATTAATCTCTAACTGTAGTTGTAACTTCTACAGGAATTTATATAGTTCTAAGTATTGTGAGGTTTCCTCAACTCTTTTTGACTCTCTGGGGGATGTGAAATCATTTGGGGAGGCTGAGAGGGAACAGTGTAATGACCCTATTATAGTTGAAGAGATCATTTATTCTATTGAACACCTTCAAAATAATAAGTCTCCTGGGACTGATGGTATATCTGCTGAGTTTTACTAAACTTTTTCTCAATAGTTGGCCCCATTTCTGTTGGAGGTGTTTTCTGAAAACATTACAAATAATGCTCTCCCTCCCAGTTTGACTCAAGGTCTGATTACATTAATACCTAAGCCCAAGAAAGACTTGCTTCTACTTGATAATTGGCGTCCAATCTGTCTGCTCAATAATGACTACAAAATATTAGCCTCTATATTTGCAAAAAGAATGAAGGCAGTATTGGACTCATTTATAGAAGAGACCCAATCTGGTTTCATGAGGAATAGACATATATCTAATAATATCCAACTGGTGTTAGACCTTATTGACTATTCTGATTTCATCTTCGAAGATAGTTTTATTGTTTTCTTAGACTTTTATAAAGCCTTCGATACAGTGGAACATGAGTTTCTATTTCTCTCCCTTGAGAAATTTGGTTTTGGGGAATTATTTTGTAGTACTATTAAAACTCTTTATATGAATGGGAACAGTTCAATTCAATTAAATCATGGCACTTCTCCTAGATTTGATTTGAAAAGAGGAATTAGGCAAGGTTGCCCAATTTCGCCTTACCTCTTCCTGCTTGCAACCCAACTTCATACAAGTTCTGTTAAATCCAGCAATATAAAAGGGATCTCTATTGCGGACAGAGATATTATCATAAGTCAACTTGCAGATGACACAACCCTCTTTTGAAAGATGCTGACCAGATTCCTAGAGCTGTTGATGTGATACATATATTTTCCAAAGCATCTGGTCTTTGCCTAAACCTTAATAAGTGTGAATTGTTTGCTGTTAAAGACTGTGTGATAGCCTCTATATGCAATATTCCAGTCAAGGAAAAAGTAACATACCTTGGGATTACCATATCTAAGGATCAACAGGAAATATGCTCATTAATTAAATGTTATACCTATTATTGGAAAAAAGAAAAAAAAGAAGTTGAACCATTGGTTGCAGAGGAATTTATCCTTGAAAGGTCAAGTATTGCTTTCTGAAGCTGAAGGTATCTCCAGACTTACTTAGGTAAAGCGGTTAACCAGGTGCTTTTCAACTTTATCTGAAAAAATCGTACACATTATATTAGGAAATCTGTTGTTATGAACTCATATGAATATGGTGGTCTCAATTTTTTTTGATTTTCCTAGTTTGAATAATACTTAAGATAAATTGGGCTAAACATTTTTTTTAAGAATTCAACTTCAATTTGGAATTTCATCCCTCATCATATCTTCTCCCATTTTGGTGGCCTCAATTTTATGTTACTTTGTAACTGTAACATTGATAAGACTCCTGCAAAATGATCTGCTTTTCATAGACAAGTATTCATAGCGTGGTCGTTAATATATAAACATAATTTTTCCCCGCATAGGTATTTAATTTGGAACAATAAGGACATTTTGTATAGAAACAAGTCTTTCTTTTTTAAGAACTGGTTCAATAATCATATCCTGCTGGTGAGTCAACTTATTAATGCAGAAGAATTGTTACTCAATTATGAGGAATTTTTTATCTCGTTACAATATCCCTGTAACACCTAGAGAGTTCGCCATAGTCTTTGATGCTATTCCATCTGGAACTCTCATTTTATTTAGTGGTGTAGCCAGACCTCACCTTCTTGACCTACCCTCGCTTAATCCAGGTGACTCTCCAATAGAGAAGATATGTTTCTCCTTGCTCCCGCAGAACAACAGATCTATACGTGCTTTATTTCAAAGGGATATTGTATCCATTCCTTAGATCACAAGTTACTGGAATACATTGGTCACTAATATCTGTTGGAAAAAAGTCTGGTTATTACCACACAAATACCTGCTTGTTAACAAGGTCAAAGAGGTCTCTTTCAGAATGATCCATAAGTATTACCCTGCGAATCATTACCTGAAGAAACTCAAAAAAGACATTAACATTGATTGTACTTTTTGTGTTGAGCATCCAGAAACAGTTTTGCATTTATTTTGGCATTGTCTACATGTAAAACAATTATGGAAAGATATTCACAGTTTTATATTTGTTTAATATTCTTGATGACTTTTGTTTGTTATGGGAGAATGTGCTGCTCGGGTTTCCTGAACCATAATAAAGATAAAGAAAAAACAAATTTTACTCTAAATCTACTTGTGCTAATGGCAAATTTCATATTCATAAATGTAAATTCACTAATAAAAAAACACTCTTCCGTGTTTTCTATAAGGATTTCAAGCAGTACATTAAGACCATTCAACATTCTTCTAATAAGAAAGCTGTTAAAACAATCAATATGTCTGTTTCTTTTAAGGTCTTTGTATAATCTTTAATTTGTTGTACCCCTAGCATATGTTATCATTGTCTATTTATGTACTTATTGTATGTATACAGACTTTTCTACATTGGTAATAAAAAATAAATAAATAAACGAAATAGAAATTTTTATTTTATTTTATTGAATAGAAGTTTCGCAATGGTTAGGATGTTACGAAAGCATTGATACAGTATAAGTAGACAAACGTAGCATTTCGGCAACTTACATTACAACTTATGTGCATCTGACCTCTCATTGGCTAGTATGGTATCACCTGATCTTGGCTCCTCCTCCCACCTGCCTTCCATCTTTGAGGACATGTACATACAGTGGGGCAAAAAAGTATTTAGTCAGGCACCAATTGTGCAAGTTCTCCACTTTAAAAGATGAGAGGCCTGTAATTTCCATTTCCATTTCCTAATAATTGCTCCCACAGTTGATTTCTTCAAACCAAGCTGCTTACCTATTGCAGATTCAGTCTTCCCAGCCTGGTGCAGGTCTACAATTTTGTTTCTGGTGTCCTTTGACAGCTCTTTGGTCTTGGCCATAGTGGAGTTTGGAGTGTGACTGTTTGAGGTTGTGGACAGGTGTCTTTATTTACTGATAACAAGTTCAAACAGGTGCCATTATACAGGTAACGAGTGGAGGACAGAGGAGCCTCTTAAAGAAGAAGTTACCTGTCTGTGAGAGCCAGAAATCTTGCTTGTTTGTAGGTACCAAATACTTATTTTCCACCATAATTTGCAAATAAATTCATAAAAATCCTACAATGTGATTTTCTGGATTTTTTTCCCCCATTTTGTCTGTCATAGTTGAAGTGTACCTATGATGAAAATTACAGGCCTCTCTCATCTTTTTAAGTGGGAGAACTTGCACAATTGGTGGCTGACTAAATACTTTTTTGCCCCACTGTATATTGTTGGAGCGGTCACTCAACTATATTGTCAATATAATAATCTTTGCCCATAGTCCTTCTCCGGTGAGAGCTTGGTACTGGAAGTTCCTCTGTGCGTGTGTGTGAGATACTGTTTGAGAAGAAATGTTTAGGGTGTGGTCCATTGTTTACGAAAAGGTATATGTGTTGAGTTCGGCCAGCAGTGAGTTTATTGATGTTTGACAATATTCTATGTGTACAGTATGTAAATATGTTTTCAGTTGGTTTCATTAGAGAGGCTTTGCTGGCTTCGAGGTCCAAGTGATTTATTGGAAGAGCCCTCCCTTACAGTGATTGTCTTTTGAAAATGTATTTTGTAGTCAGGCAATTCCATGGTAATGGCATTACACAGACTCTTTTTAAAGTGAGATTATATTCATGTTAAAATGTGTCAAACAAAAACCATTGATTTAAAAAATCTATATATATTTTAACAAACCGTACAACTCTCTGGGGACGACGACAATGGAAATAGTCTGGGTAGCCATTTGATTAGATGTTCAGGAGTCTTATGGCTTAGGGGTAGAAGCTGTTAAGAAGCCTTTTGGAACTAGACTTTGCGCTCTAGTACTGCTTGCCGTGCGGTAGCAGAGAGAACAGTCTGACTAGGGTGGCTGGAGGAAAGAGAAATGTGCAGGTAAAGACACCTCACGATAAACATGTATTATCAACATTTATTCTGTTATACAAAAGGCAGATAAAATGTACAATCTCTGGAAAAACACGTTTCTCAAGCTTCATTCATATGAATGGGTCTACATGAGCATATTACAACACATTTTCATAATTGTCAAAACATGGAAAACAAAATAAATACAAATATTTTCCCCTCAGAGTGGATATAGGCATCAAATATCGGTAATAACAAAAATGGTAAGATTCCTTCAGCTCCTGAGACTAACAAAAATCTGTTATTGTGAAAACTACTTTAACAACATCAAACAAGATATAAAGTAGCAGATTTCAACATTTAACAACACATTTAACTCTAAAAACATGTTTTATGTACAGATGGAGGACAAATGTTCAAATGTCTGTTGTGTCATCCTATAAGTAATGAGCAGGAACTGCCCAAAAAATCCACTAGCTGCTGTTAGATAGTTCTTATGTTCAAGCAGTAATTCAGTCATATCTTATTCACCCAAGAGTAGTGTCCTGAGGGGCATCTCCTCTCACAAGTGGAAGTTAGAATGTGACTCTGTCTTCTGTCTCCAGACCTTTTCCCAAACAGCACATTATCATGTTTTCTCCCTTGTCATGATTGTTTATGTAACTTTGTAGGAGTTCTATCATTTTGAGAACTCCTGCAATCACTGCACCTATACAGTGATGCCTTGGTGTGTCTTTGATTGTTATTTAATGTACCTGATTGGGAAATGCATTTTCTACTATGAGGACATTAGTATGGTCTTCGAGTCCTCGTGTGCACTTTCAGATTGGTGCCAGTGCTGAATCTGGTTCTCCTTTCTCTCCTGTGTGAATCTTTATATGCACTGACAGATTACTGGCAACGCTGAATCCTTTTCCACAATCAGGACAGAGATATGGTTTCTCCCCAGTATGGGTCCTCATGTGTCTTTTCAGATCTCCAGTCTGCATGAAGCATGTACCACAAACAGGGCAGGAAAAAGGTTTCTCCCCTGTGTGGCTCCTCATGTGCACTGTCAGCTTACTGTTCTTGCTGAACCATTTACCACAAACATGACAACACAACCTAGCTGCAATGTGAGTTTGGAGGTGCTCTTTCATACCTTCTGTGGACTCCATATGCTTTCCACAAACTCCACAAAGTGTTTCTTTATCCTTTGTATGAGTTTGAACATGTTTAATCAATGAGCCCATGTAATGAAAATACTTACCGCACACCTTACAACAAGGAGTAGCATGACCTTGACTGGATGATTTCAGGAGGGACAACTGAGTAGATTTCTTACCCGTAGTATTGATACGGGACCTTTGTCCTTTAACCATCTCTGTTCTCTTTGATTTGACTTTCTTAAAACCTGATGGAGGTCTTTTATTCTCCATACCACTTTGAACTGCAGAACATACTGGATTTACTGCAAGGGGGGGCTGAGAGACACTGGTTGGTTCTGATTCCCTATAGTCCTCTCCATCAGGTTCTGTTTTGATCTGTTCAATTGTAGTACTGGGTAGAGTGTCTCTCTCTTTGTTTCCTTCCTTTTGAGCTTGATAGATATTTGAGAGCTGAGTTGGGTACTCCACACAGTCACTTTTCACACAGGCAGGAGTGAATATGTCATCTTTAGTAACAGTCTCAATCCGTTGAATCTGCTCTTCCTCCTGACTGGTCCGGAGTTCCTCCTCTTCATCTTTAAATTGTATGGTTTCTGGGTCCTCCAGCCCCAGATTGTGGCTCCACTCCTGCTCATAGTGCTGCTGCTCCGGGGGGATCTCCGCTTCAGAGAGAGTGAGCTGCTGGAAGTCTGGAAGAAGGATAAGACAGAAAATGTAATGACATGTATGTAACAAGGTAGGAACCAAAGTATTGGTCAGTGTTTCATGTGGGACCCTAATTAGTGATCAACTTGGGAAACGTATAAAAGCACCCCATAGTCCTCCTCAGGTGAGAGCTTGGTACTGGAAGTTCCTGTATGTGTGTATTTTGAATAATGTAGTAGTAGTAGTAGTCATCGTAGTCGTGTGTCCACCCCGTCTGCCGAAGTTGGGACTTGGGAGTGTTCAGAATCATTTAGGTTTTACCAGAGTATTTGTACATTTTCATTGAAAATCACTACAATAAAATGTGTTTTAGCTGTCACCCTGGCCTGATATTGGCTACACTAGCTACTTCCCTCTCCTTACTGCAGGACAGCAGTCGGCAAGCAGGAGCAAAGGACACACTGTGCCGCGTGTTGTTGTGTTGCCAGGTTGCAGCTCAAACTCTCCCCACTGAGCGTTAGACTGTATCACGGTGACATCCAGAAGGTTAGCAATATTACTAATGATTTCTCGTGTAGGCAGCTATCCTACTCAAAATATAAAATCAGTGGGATGGAACAAATTGGCTATGTTAGCTAGCGGGTAGCGATATAGCTGCCTGGTGAAGCAACTGCTGCCCAGTGGGAACCAGCAGTGGCAAGCAACTCGATACAACACCGTTGCACTGGTCATTCACACCGGCTTGTCGTTAAGTTAGCTAATTGTCATGTCACGGTGACATCCAGATGGTGACCAATACTACAAGTTATTTCTCCCTCACCCATCGAAATTTACATAACTTTCTTTTACAAGTTTTAACTAGCGCCATGCTGCTGTTGTTGCCAGCTAGCATAAACTAGCTGAATAAGTGCATCGACAAAGTCGTCCCCGGAGTGACCATACATAAACATCCGCATTGAGCTAAAGGCGCCGTTTAAGGAGCGGGACACTAATCCGGACGCTTATAAGAAATCCTGCTACGACCTCAGACGAACCATTAAACAGTCAAAACGTCAATACAGGACTAAGATTGAATCATACTATGCCGGCTCTGACACTCGTCGGATGTGGCAGGGCTTGCAAACTATCACGGATTACAAAGGGAAACCCAGCAGCGAGCTTCCCAGTGATACGAGCCTACCAGACGAGCTAAATTCCTTCTATGCTGGCTTCGAGGGAAGCAACACTGAACCATTCATGAGAGCACCAGCTGTTCCGGATGACTGTGATCATGCTCTCCAAAGCAGATGTGAGTAAGACCTTTAAACAGGTCAACATTCACAAGGCCGCAGGCCCAGCCGGATTACCAGGACACATACTCAGAGCATACACTGACCAGTTGGCAGGTGTCTTCACTGACATTTCCAACCTCTCCCTGACCCAGTCTGTAATACCTACATATTTCCAGCAGACCACCATTGTCCGTGTGCCCAAGAGCGCCAAGCTAACCAGTCTATACATGACTATCGCCCCGTAGCACTCACATCTGTAGCCATGAAAAGCTTTGAAAGGCTGGTCATGGCTCACATCATCAGACACCTTAGACCCCCTCCAATTCGTATACCGCCCCAACAGATCCACAGATGACGCAATCTCTATTGCACTCCACACTGCTGGACAAGAGGAACACCTAAGTGAGAATGCTGTTCATTTAATTCTGAGCTATAGTCAAAACCATAGTGCCTCCAAGCTCATGACCCTGGGTCTGAACACCTCCCTCTGCAACTGGACCCTGGACTTCCTGACGGGCCGCCCTCAGGTGGTGAGGGTAGGCAACAAGACGTCCGCCACGCTGAACCTTAACACGGGGGCCCTTCAGGGGTGCGTGCTTAATCCCCTCCTGTATTCCCTGTTCACCCACGACTGCGTGGCTGCGCACGACTCCAACACCATCATTAAGTTTGCTGACGACACGAGAGTGATTGGCCTTATCACGGACGACGAGACTGCCTATATGGAGGATGTCAGTGACGCCAGGAAAACATCCTCTCCCTCAACGTCTGCAAGACAAAGGAGTTTATTGTGACCTACAGGAAATAGAGGCCCGAGCACGCCCCCATCCACATCGACGGGGCTGTAGTGGAGTGGGTCAAGAGCTTCAAGTTCCTTGGTGTCCACATCACTAATGAATTATCATGGTCCACACACACCAACAGAAGTGAAGAAGGTACGACAATGCCTCCTCCCCCTCAGGAGGCTGAAAAGATTTGCCATAGGCCCTCAGATCCTAAATGTTCTACAGCTGTACCATTGAGTGCTCTTGACTGGCTGCATCACTGCTTGGTATGGCAACTGCTTGGCATCTGCGTGCAAGGCGCTACAGAGGGAAGTACATACGGCCCAATACATCACTGGGGCCGAGCTCGCTGCCATCCAGTACCTCTATACCAGGCGGTGTCAGAGGAAGGCCCTAAAAATTGTCAAAGACTCCAGTCACCCTAGTCATAGACTGTTCTCTCTGCTACCGCATGGAAAACAGTTTGATGCACCAAGTCTGGAACCAACAGGACCCTGAACAGCTTCTACCCCCAAGCCATAAGACTGCTAAATAGGTGGTCTGGATAGCTATTGGTTATCTTCATTGACCCTTTTAGCATTAACTCTTTTGACTCATCACATTCACTGCTGCTACGGTCTATCTATCCTGTTGCCTAGTCACTTGATCCCTACCTATATGTCACTAGCGTAACAGTTTTTCTGGACCCTCCCGTAATGTTAATGGGTAAATGTTTATTAGTAGGCCTATTTGGTCGTCATTTTCTCATGTTAAGCCTAACATTTCATGAAGCTATTCAATGTCGTATTGCTGACATTTTTAGACTGCTGGCTGGTGGCAATTATGCAATTACTTGTTCATGAATTAAAAGTAGGAAATTTAAACATCATACTAATCAGCTGCCAATTTGTTTTTATTTATTTTATATACACACACTGAACAAAAATATAAACGCAACATGTAAAGTGTTGGTCCCATGCTTCATGAGATGAAATAAAAGATCCCAGAAATTGTTCATAGCCACAAAAAAAAACATGTCAATTTTGATGGACAAATTTCTATACATCCCTGTTAGTGAACATTTTTCCTTCGCCAAAATAATCCATCCACCTGACAGGTGTGGCTTATCAAGAAGCTGATCAAACATTACACAGGTGCACCTTGTGATGGGGACAATAAAAGGCCACAAAAATGTGCAGTTGTCACACAACGCCACAGATGTCTCAAGTTTTGAGGGAACGTGCAATTGGCATGCTGACTGCAGGAATGTCCACCAGAGCTGTTGCCATAGAATTTAATGTTATTTTCCCTACCATAAGCCGCCTCCGTCATTTTAGAGTATTTGGCAGTATGTCCAAATGGCCTCAACTGTAGACCATATGTGACCATGCCAGCCCAGGACCTCCACATTCGGCTTCTTCACTTGCGCCACACGTACAGCTGATGAAACTGAGGAGTACTTATGTCTGTAATAAAGCCCTTTTGTGGGGAAAAACTCATTCTGATTGGCTGGACCTGGCTCCCAAGTGGGTGGGCCTTTGCCCTCCTAGGCCCACACATGGCTGTGCCCTTACCCAGTCATGTGAAATCCATAGATTAGGGTCTAATTCATTTATTTCAATTGACTGATTTCCTTATATGAACTGTAACTCAGTAAAATCGTTGAAATTGTTCAGTATACAACTGTCCTGTATAGGCTACCTGAACCTGCATGACATGAGCCATCCTCGCGCTCTCTCCCAACTTGGATAGAATGTTGTGTAAAACCAGTCTTAATGCCAAATAATAGTCAGTCCACACTCAAAACACTAGCTTACTAGGGATTGTTTCATTATGCAGTGAACTATATATATATATATATACAGTGGGGAGAACAAGTATTTGATACACTGCCGATTTTGCAGGTTTTCCTACTTACAAAGCATGTAAGGTCTTAATTTTTACACTAGGTACAACTCAACTGTGAGACGGAATCTAAAACAAAATCCAGAAAATCACATTGTTGATTTTTAAGTAATTATTTGCATTTTATTGCATGACATAAGTATTTGATCCACCTACCAACCAGTAAGAATTCCGGCTCTCACAGACCTGTTAGTTTTTCTTTAAGAACCTCCTGTTCTCCACTCAATACCTGTATTAACTGCACCTGTTTGAACTCATTAGCTGTATAAAGACACCTGTCCACACACTCAATCAACAGCTACTCAACCTCTCCACAATGGCAAGATCAGAGAGCTGTGTAAGGACATCAGGGATAAAATTGCAGACCTGCACAAGGCTGGGATGGGCTACAGGACAATAGGCAACAGCTTGGTGAGAAGCAACAACTGCGCAATTATTCGAAAATGGAAGAAGTTGAAGATGACGGTCAATCACCCTCGGTCTGGGGCTCCATGCAAGATCTCACCTCGTGGGGCATCAATGACACGAGGAAGGTGAGGGATCAGCCCAGAACTACACGGCAGGACCTGGTCAATGACCTGAAGAGCTGGGACCACAGTCTCAAAGAAAACCATTAGTAACACACTACGCCATCATGGATTAAAATCCTGCAGCGCACGCAAGGTCCCCTGCTCAAGCCCAGCGCATGTCCAGCCCATCTGAAGTTTGCCAATGACCATCTGGATGATCCAGAGGAGGAATGGGAGAAGGTCATGTGGTCTGATGAGACAAAAATAGAGCTTTTTGGTCTAAACTCCACTCGCCGTGTTTAGGAAGAAGAAGGATGAGTACAACCCCAAGAACACATCCCAACCGTGAAGTGGAGGTGGAAACATCCTTGTTTGGGATGCTTTTCTGCAAAGGGACAGGATGACTGCACCAGCTATTGAGGGGAGGATGATGGGCCCATGTATCGCGAGTCTGGCCAACACCTCCTCCCTCAGTAAGAGCAATGAATGGGTCGTGGCTGGTCTTTCAGCATGACAACGACCCGAAACACACAGCCAGGGAACTAAGAGTGGCTCCGTAAGAAGCATCTCAAGGTCCTGGAGTGGCCTAGCCAGTCTCCAGACCTGAACCCAATAGAAATCTTTGGAGGGAGCTGAAAGTCTGTATTGCCCAGCGACAGCCCGAAACCTGAAGGATCTGGAGAAGGTCTTATGGAGGAGTGGGACAAAATCCTGCTGCAGTGTGCAAACCTGGTCAAGAACTACAGGAAACGTATGATCTCTGTATTGCAAACAAGGTTTCTGTACCAATATTTAAGTTCTGCTTTTCTGATGTATGAATACTTATGTCATGCAATAAAATGCAAATTAATTACTTAAAATCATACAATGTGATTTTCTGGAATTTGTTTTAGATTCCGCTCTCACAGTTGAAGTGTACCTATGTATAAATTACAGACCTCTACATGCTTTGTAAGTAGGAAAACGGCAGTGTTCAAATACTTGTTTCTCCCCACTGTATATATATACAGTGGGGAACAAGATTTTGATACACCTGCCGATTTGCAGGTTTTCCTACTTACAAAGCATGTAGAGGTCTGTAATTTTTATCATAGGTACACTTCAACTGTGAGAGACGGAATCTAAAACAAAAATCCAGAAAATCACATTGTTATGATTTTAAATAATTAATTTGCATTTTATTGCATGACATAAGTATTGATCACCTACCAACCAGTAGAATTCCAGCTCTCACAGACCTGTTAGTTTTTGTTTAAGAAGCCTCCTGTTCCCACTCATTACTGTATTAACTGCACCTGTTTGAACTCGTACCTGTATAAATACACCTGTCCACACACTCAATCAAACAGATTCCAACCTCTCCACATGGCCAAGACCAGAGAGCTGTGTAAGGACATCAGGGATAAAATTGTAGACCTGCACAAGGCTGGGATGGGCTACAGGACAATAGGCAAGCAGCTTGGTGAGAAGGAAACAACTGTTGGCACAATTATTAGAAAATGGAAGAAGTTCAAGATGACGGTCAATCACCCTCGGTCTGGGGCTCCATGCAGATTTCACCTCGTGGGGCATCAATGATCATGAGGAAGGTGAGGGATCAGCCCAGAACTACACGGCAGGACCTGGTCAATGACCTGAAGAGAGCTGGGACCACAGTCTCAAAGAAAACCATTAGTAACACACTACGCCGTCATGGATTAAAATCCTGCAGCGCACGCAAGGTCCCCTGCTTAAGCCAGTGCATGTCCAGGCCTGTCTGAAGTTTGCCAATGACCATCTGGATGATCCAGAGGAGGAATGGGAGAAGGTCATGTGGTCTGATAGACAAAAATAGAGCTTTTTGGTCTAACTCCACTCGCCGTGTTTGGAGGAAGAAGAAGTATGAGTACAACCCCAGAAACACCATCCCAACCGTGAAGCATGGAGGTGGAAACATCATTCTTTGGGGATGCTTTTCTGCAAAGGGGACAGGACGACTGCACGTATTGAGGGAGGATGGATGGGCCATGTATCGCGAGATCTTGGCCAACAACCTCCTTCCCTCAGTAAGAGCATTGAAGATGGGTCGTGGCTGGGTCTTCCAGCATGACAACGACACGAAGCACACAGCCATGGCAACTAAGGAGTGGCTCCGTAAGAAGCATCTCAAGGTCCTGGAGTGGCCTAGCAGTCCCAGACCTGAACCCAATAGAAAATCTTTGGAGGGAGCTGAAACTCCGTATTGCCCAGCGACAGCCCCGAAACCTGAAGGATCTGGGAAGATCTGTAGGAGGAGTGGGCCAAATCCCTGCTGCAGTGTGTGCAAACCTAGTCAAGAACTACAGGAAACGTATGATCTCTGTTTGCAAACAAAGGTTCTGTATCAAATATTAAGTTCTGCTTTTCTGATGTATCAAATACTTAGTCATGCAATAAAAGTCAAATTAATTACTTAAAAATCATACTGTGATCTTCTGGATTTTTGTTTTAGATTCCGTCTCTCATAGTTGAAGTGTACCTATGATAAAAATTACAGACCTCTACATGCTTTGTAAGTAGGAAACCTGCAAAATCGGCAGTGTATCAATACTTGTTCTCCCACTGGTAACTATATTAATATATATATACACACACACAAAAGTATGTGGACACCCCATCAAATTAGTGGAATCAGCTATTTCAGTCACACCCGTTGCTGACAGGTGTATAACATTGAGTACACAGCCATGCAATCTCCATAGACAAATATTTGGCAGTAGAATGGTCTTACTGAAGAGCTCAGTGACTTTCAACGTGGCACCATCATAGGATGCCACCTTTCCAACAAGTCAGTTTGACAAATTTCTGCCCTGCTAGAACTGCCCCGGTCAACTGTAAGTGCTGTTATTGTGAAGTGGAAACGTCTAGGAGCAACAACGGCTTAGCAGTGACGTGGTAGGCCATACAACTCACAGAACAGGACCACTGAGTACTGGAGTGTGTAGTGCAAAAAATGTTTTGTCCTCAGTTACAACACTCACTACCAAGTTCCAGACTGCCTCTGGAAGTAACGTCAGCACAAAAACTCTTAGTCAGGAGCTTCATGAAATGGGTTCACATTGCAGAGCAGCCGTACACAAGCCTAAGATCACCACGCGGAATGCCAAGCCTGGGTTGGAGTGGTGTAAAGCTCGCTGCCATTTGACTCTGGAGCAGTGGAAATGCATTTTCTGGAGTGATGAATTACGCTTCACCATCTAGCAGTTTGACGGACGAACCCTGGCGACAGATTTGTGTGTTTTATTAAGACAGTATGCCTATTTTCCCTGTTTTCTTGCACCGACGAGCCATTAAATCGCATTAAGGAGGAAACTGACACCTTTGCAGCCTGAATGGAGGACGGTTTACGACGGTCACCGGGGAGACACGAGTGTATTACCGGCTGGGCACATTAATCCCAAACGATAGTGAGGATCAATTGATCCTCCCCAGTGAATTTCATAAACATAAAAATTGTGAAACATTAAAGTTATCCTTTTTTAGATCAAACCATACAAAAAATATTAACGTCGCCAAATAATTGATTAAAACACAGTTTTACAATGAAGGTCAACAGTAGCCTCAGCAGCACTCTGTAGGGTAGCATATTGGGGTAGCCAGGGGACAGCTAGTTTCTGTCCTCCTGTGGGCACATTGACTTCAATACAAAACTTAGGAGGCTCATGGTTTCTCACCCCCTTCAAAAGACTTACACAGTAATTATGACAACTTCCAGAGGAAGTCCTCCAACCTATCAGAGCTCTTGCAGCATGAACTCATGTTGTCCACCCAATCAAAGGATCAGATAATGAATCTAGTACTGAAAGCATAAGCTACTGCTAGCTAGCACTGCAATGTAATGCATAACATGTGGTGAGTAGTTGACAAAGAGAGAAAGACAATAGTTGAACAGTTTTGATTAATTTCTTCCAAAATTAAGAAGTAAGAGAGAGAGAGCTACTGTATATTTCGTAGTACATTTTATTTCACTTTCACCTAGCTAGCATCTGGCTCAAACAGAGAGGGATGCTATGTTAGCTAGCAGAATATGGCTATACAACACTGGAACTTTTCCAAGTCGAGGTAAGCTTTTGGTTTTATTAATTTATTGCCACTGGGGCCCGCCGTAACTGCTAAACTGCTTGCTGCTGACTGTACTGCATGATTGTAGTGGGTTTATTAACTTGTTGTTCTAGTAGCTACGTTAACTATGACGTGACAACTATGTTGGCTGTGTGTGGTTAGCGGTCATGATATGGAAATGTTGTGCACTGAAGTCCACAAGCAAAGGGAAAAGGTGAGAGGAGGAGAGTGCGTAGATAGATGCAAGAAGGAATTATATATATACACATACACACAACAAGCTGTTTGTATGTGGCTGCTATGAAAGTGAACTGCGTTTGCATGTGATGAGGGGTGTATTGATTCTGTTGAAAAACGTTTCTTAAACGGAACAGGATAAACATACCTGAATTTGTCCAATAGAAACTCTCATTTGCAACTGCTGGACTAATGATTATACGCTATATCAGCTAGATGCAGGCAAGAGTTTGCAAGGCGGTATTGCATGTATCACTGTCTGTCACTTTGATTACTCAATTATCTCGACCTGTGCATCTACATTGTAAACTTTCATTCAGAGGCTAGGTTGTAGCAACCTCATGATGGATCCAGGAAAAATTCGAGCATCATGTAGTAGCCTAAACCTTTCGATGTTACATTGAGCTAGGTGAATGGAATATGAATGACAGTCATCCGATATGTTGTAATAGAAATTAGGCCACGCTCATAATTCTTTTAACATCCTTCCTCATCTTAAACGGCACTGACCGCGAATGGTGAGGATCCAAAGCGCCCACCCAGGCTATGCTTGTTGAAATTAAATGGAACAACTGCTGGCATTAGGCCATTTAGACATACCCGATCATTTTCATATTACACTTCCTCTAAAAAAAATAACCAACTTTGGCATTGCTCCTTTTATTTCGTAGAATTGAGTTCGAGTTAGTTAGACAAACGTAATGAGTAACAAACCTGCTCTGTGTAGGTTTAATGGTATCTCAGGTTGAAGAACAATGTCGAGCAGCCTCTGTAGACGGACAACTTCCTCCTGATACTCTGCTATCATTTTTTCAACGACCCCGAATATCTCATCGGCAGCAGCTGTTAATCTATCGTTGAGAAAAACCCTCAACAACCTTATTTTAGACATATTTAAAGAATACAAATACATTAGCTAGCTAAGTGGCTGTGCTGTTTTCATCCCATCCATGTCCGTGCAGCAACATCAACATCCGGCATTACTAAGTAAAAAAGCGAATCCACTGTTCGTGCATCTTCAAGTTAACACATTTTGCGCTTTCGCCACCTGCTGGACTGGAGTGTAACACGGCCAATGTACTGATGTAGTAGCACGTGTCAAACTCATTCCATGGAGGGCGGAGTGTCTGCGGGTTTTCGCTCCTGCGTCCGTAAATTCAGTCTGGCTATCTACTTTGATTTCAGAGCGCACTAATCTGAGTGTTCCAGAGCGCAGAATAACTGATGAATTTACAAACGCTCAACAGCCGTTGAATATGGCCGGTGTCAGTAAACGTTGGCAAAAAATCGTAATTAAATTGTTTCCAGCAGCACAGTTACAGTCACTAACGCACTGGATAACATGATCATAGCCTAACCAGCTCTGCTAGGTCGAGTAAAATGGTAAGAGTAGGGGTTCTCTCATTTGTGTCTGGAAGTAGCTAACAAGCTAGCCAACACCAACCAGTTAGCTTGACTAATATCGTGAGGTCAAAGGGCTCGGATCAACCCTGAGCGCTTGCACTCTGAGCTCACTGACATTCCAGATTGAATTTATGAACACCCTAGGTCTTAATTGAAAGTAGAAACCAAAAAACATTAGACACCAGGCCCTCCATGGAATGAGTTTGACACCCCTGTAGCAGCACATGTACTAGTAGTAAATGTATGGCCTATTGACTACCACAGAATCATAATATGCATAAAACCTGGCGGTAAAACACAAAAATGTTTCCAATCGTTTTTCCCCCATTCATTTTTGCATTGGGGATTTTAGAACTACTTCATATAAGGTCTGTGTTTCATGTAGGCTTACCCTGGCGTGACATTTTGATAACCGTGCCTATAATTACTAATTAGCCGCTAATGTGGCTATCATACAGAACTACACATCTTGTTGCAAGCTTTAACATCATCACTCAAGGTACATTTCTCAATGCAAACTCGTCGACAAGTAGCCTTTCATGGCCTTTTTAGTTTCTTGTGTAAATAATTGATAGTGTTTCTCGTGTGTATTCTTGTTTAGCATTTTGCAAATTACCTAGCTAGCTACCATAACATTTTTAAATTGATGAAACAAAATCCATTACCCTCTCTACTTTGTAGCTAACCTTAGGTCTCTGTCGATCACAAGCAAGGATGGTTCTGTGTTATGTACCGCCGGATTGTAACCACTACTTTGATAAGCACACATGCATTTTATCGTTTTCCAAAGCGTCGCTGGAGCCGTGTGATTAGGTAAGCCATGGTTGCTAGCTGGTAATGAGCAATTATGTTAGAGCAATTAGGTTAGGTTAACGCTCTGCAGTTAGCTAGGTGCTTATGAATGTCAGCTAGATACCCACCGAATGTGTTACGTGTACAACGCACATTACCGTTCTTACAAGTAAAATTAAAACCAGCATAGGCTACCATAATGACTTTTGTTACCTTTTTATTGACAAGTATTTAGTGATTTAGCCAGCTACTTTTTCACGTGGTCACATGCTAGCTAGCGTTAGCCCACCAGGGAAAGGATATTTAGCTAGCTAATGTTAACTCCCTGTTTGTGTAGTCAGACGTGCTAGCTAACGTTAGGCTGGCACCATGGCAAGAATAGTTGGTTATCTAGCATGTCACCACTAAGAAAAGTCTGACTACAAAAACGGTAAGCTAATGTTAACTATCTAGCTAGCTAAAGCCTGGTGGGCTAGTTAGTTAGGCACCATGGTTGGCTAGTTAGCTACATTAGCTAAAGTTGACTAGTTAGCTGACGACCTTATGGGATCAATATTTTCCCATATAAAACATAAATGTTTTTGTTCCACGAGTGCATCTGTTGTACATGACTAATCAAAAATGACTGGTGAATTTGGTTATACATGTCAGCAGGGATGGAAATTAAGCTAGCCGGAGTCTAATACTGACACAGCAGTGAAATGTTGCCTTTACAAACATCGCATGCCACAGATGTAGGACCTGAATGTAGAAATTGTGGGCTGCTGGCCAATGCCCAAAATCCTTTATGTTACATTACTGATGATCCCCCTATCACTGTTGGTCCTCCTCAGTGACCTCACGGCTGAGGGTTTTAACTTTCCTCTTGAGAATTTGAATCAGAAGTACAGTCGTATGACTCATCGCAATACTTCACCTCTTTGGGAAATAGTACCCTAGATTGTCCTGATCATCTAGTTGAGCATTCCAGATAATTCCTCCATTCCAGCAGAAATGTCCCATCCACATAGTCAGATTTTAGATGTGCAGATAGACCAAGGCCCAGTCTATTTTACCAATACTATAATCAAGTCTGAAGAAGCTGTTTATTGGGAAACAAGAACAAACAATGAGGCATGAGGATTGGGTGTTGAGGGACCACTTGTCACATTGTCCCATGGTGGATTTGTGACATAATAAACAATGTATTTTCTGTCATGATAAAGATGTTGATACAGCATTGAAAAAGACCCACCACAGACCAAATGTCTATTTGTTTTCCAGACCAACAGGAAGGAGTGCATCCCTCAGACCATCTGGTGCATGGACATCCTGTGCCAGTGTGATCCAGTTGTGGAGACGACAGCACATCGAGCCTGTGGTCGAACAGGTCAGTAACTCATCAAATATGATACAATATTGTGTAAAACATAGAATTTGTATATGCATTGAAAAACAGATTGGAAGATAACCTCCAAAGTAGGGACAGAAACAATTTGTGCATAAACTATTTACAAGTTATTTACAGATGTTCACTGTTGCAGTGCCAACTTTGGGAGCATTTGGTCCTTGAAAAACTCCTCTAGTCCAGCAATAGGAGTCTGCCAGAGGTTGTCACGCTGGATGGGGAAGTTGACGGAGGCTTTAGTGGTCCACACAATGAATAAGCAAGTGTCCTTTCCAGTGTTGTGGAGCTGCCCTTAACCTGCTGCCAGTAAGGATGGTATTCACGGAGGCTGTAAGACCCTCCCTTCTGGATATAGAAATCCTTCGACTTCACTGCCTCTTCAATGTTAAAGGTCCCTTGCACCATAGGGACACTTAACCTCCACCACTGCTGTGGTGCCCACTCTGGCTATCTACCACCAGACCATCCGGTGAGGCACCCAGGATCCCAGACCCCATGACCAAAAGCCTTGACTCCTGCCCATCCATCTCTGTAGCCATTTTGAATGCCTTGATGTCCTTCGTTATCTGTGCCCCATTTTTACCCCATTCAACGTCTCAACACCTTGAAATGTATTCCTTGTAAGAAATGTGCTATATAAATAGTTTTATTTGATAACATTAGAGATGTAGAATATTTAATAAACTGTAATTTTCATATGAGGGCAAGTGCAGTTTTTCTATAAACTTTTAATTGATAACTTGGGATTTTATGAGTTGACATAGCATATAGTGGGAAGGATCCTATAAATCAAGACTATGTGAATTCATGTACCACTCTGAATAAATAAATACTGTGCCTTTTGAAGATTTGTCTCTGGTCATGAAAGTACAATACAGACTGGATGTCTAAACAAAGTACATTCTGAATGTGAATAGATTTGTATATTCATTCTCATCAATGACAACATTCTAGAACTGAGTTATCACTCATCGAAGTCTGGTATCTGGAATAATCTGGTTAATGATTGTATAATTGATTAAGTGTCTCTTTCCTTGTAGGATGTTGACAGCCTTTTAGAAAAAAATGTATTATAAAGATGCTCAAACTTAACTTAAAAATGTTCGCCTAAAATTATATACCCAAATCTAACTGCCTGTAGCTCAGGCCCTGAAGCAAGGATATGCATATTCTTGGTACCATTTGAAAGGAAACACTTTGACATTTGTGAAAATGTGAAAGGAATGCATGAGAATATAACACAATAGATCTGGTAAAAGAAAATATAAAGAAAAAAACAACCGTTCTTTTGTATTTGTTTTGTACCATCATCTTTGAAATGCAAGAGAAAGGCCATAATGTATTATTCCAGCCCAAGTGCAATTTAGATTGTGGCCACTAGATGGCAGCAGTGTATGTGCAACGTTTTAGACTGATCCAATGAACCATTGAATTTCTGTTCAAAATTTTGTATCGAGACTGCCCAAATGTGTCTTATTTGTTTATTAATAACTTTTCATGTTCAAAATTGTGCACTCTCCTCAAACAATATCATTATATTATTTCACTATAATAGCTACTGTAAATAGGAAAGTGCAGTTAGATTAACAAGAATTTAAGATTTCTGCCAATATCAGATATGTCCTGGGAAATGTTCTTGTTACTTACAACCTCATGCTAATCGCATTAGCCTACGTTAGCTCAACCGTCCCGTGGACGGGACACCGATCCCGAAGAAGTTTAGCTACACTCACGACACAGGATCATGCTGGCCCTGACAAAACTGGCAATTTCCCCTCACTATAGCTGCACTTCTCCACATTGCCAGACTTACAGTTGAAGTCAGAAATGTACATACACTTAGGTTGGAGTCATTAAAACTCGTTTTTCAACTACTCCACCAATTTCTTGTTAACAAACTATAGTTTTGGCAAGTCGGTTAGGACACATATGTCAGAGTCAAGGCCCGCGGGCCACATCCGGCCCGCGAGAAGGTTTTTTACGGCCCCTGGGATGATCTTGATTTATTATTAGAACCGGCCCGCAGACCGCAGCAAGCCGGCAGCCCGCAGATCTTTTACACGCACCAATACTACATTTCCCACAATGCAACGGTGACGCACCGAGCAGTAGGCTGCTTCATTTCAATATTTATTGGCACAGCAGTCGTCAGCATCACAGTAAAATTAACTTTCAGATACCCATCAAAAATG
>NC_036853.1:8597246-8653658 GCF_002910315.2 Salvelinus sp. IW2-2015
TTGAAGCACCTTTCCCTGGCTTAGCCATCGCACCTCTGTGTGATAAGGCAAATCACCATGCTCCGTTTCTAACTCCGTCAGAAATGCCTTGAACTGGCGGGATGTTCAAACCTTTGGCTCTGATAAAGTTAACTGTGGCGCTGTGATGATGCTCATTACATGCTCCATTTTCAAGGCTTTACCGCACAACGCTTCCTGGTGTATGATACAATGATAAGCTGTCAGCTCACCTGTCGCGTTTTCCTCTTGCATCTTTTCCCGTATCTTCGCCACCAGTCCGCTCCTGTGTCCACACATCGCAGGTGCCTCCGTCGGTTGTCAAACCCACGAGTTTTTCCCAAGCAGCTCCATCTCATTTACACATCTTGACACCTCTTCATACAAATCATGCCCCGTAGTTGTGCCATGCATAGGACGTAAAGCCAAAAAACTCCTCTGTCACGCTTAGGCTGGAGTCCACTCCGCGGATGAAAATTGACAACTGGGCAATTTCAGAAATGTCGTGCTCTCATCCACAGCCAAGGAATATGCAATGAAATCTTTTCCCTTTTTCACAAGCTGCTCTTTTAGATTGATGGACAACTGGTCTACTCTCTCGGCAATGGTGTTTCTGCTCAGACTCACATTTAAAAAGAGTTGCCTTTTTTCTGGGCAAACTTCGTCACAAACTTTAATCATGCAGTTTTTGATGAAATCCCCCTCCGTAAATGGCCGGGCTGATTTAAGCGATCTCTTCTGCAAAATAAAACTGGCCTTGACAGCAGCCTGGCCTTGTGATTTGGCTTTTTTGAACAGAGGCCTGTCGAGATTTGAGGCCTCGTTTTTAATTCCTCTGCCTTTTGTAGCCTTTGTTCCAGTCCATATTCTTGTTTTTTCCGCGTGTTTCGTTTCATAATGTCGTCTCAGATTATACTCTTTCAGTACCGCCACACTTTCTCCACACAGAAGACACACAGGTTTTCCAGCTACCTCCGTGAACATATACTCCGACTCCCACCTTGTTTGAAACCCCCGGTTCTCAGTGTCCACCTTCCGTTTTGCTTTTTTCTTTGAAGTAAATTTAGCCCACTTTTGCTAAAATAGAAAATATAGGCTACTGATGGTGCCTTGAATACCGGTTTCTTTCATTTAATGTTCATGTTATGGGGATTTTTATATAAAGGAAATTTGTCTTTTGTGTCTGTTGAAAATTAAAGATTACTGACAGAGCCATAAGAAAATATTGCTTTATTTATCTGATCATATTGGAATATATTTGTTAGGTTTTCAGTAGGTTCAATTAGGTTCACTAGACTATATGCGTCATTTAACATTTTTTCAATGAACATTCGAACAGTCCGGCCCTCGGCTTGTAGCTAAATTTTTTATTTGGCCCTCCGTTCATTTGACTTTGACACCCCTGGGTTAGGACATCTACTTTGTGCATGACACAAGTAATTTTCCAACAATTGTTTACAGACAGATTATTTCACGTATAATTCACTGTATCACAATTCCAGTGGGTCAGAAGTTTACATACACTAAGTTGACTGTGCCATTAAACAGCTTGGAAAATGTCAAAAAATTATGTTATGGCTTTAGAAGCTTCTGATAGGCTAATTGACATCATTTGAGTCAATTGGAGGTGTACCTGGGGATGTATTTCAAGGCCTACCTTCACACTCAGTGCCTCTTTGCTTGACATCATGGGAAAATCAAAAGAAATCAGAGAAAAAAATTGTAGAACTCCACAAGTCTGGTTCATCCTTGGGAGGAATTTCCAAACGCCTGAAGATACCACACTCATCTGTACTAACAATAGTACACAAGTATAAACACCACGGGACCACACCATGGGACCACGCAGCCATCATACCGCTCAGGAAGGAGATGCGTTCTGTCTCCTAGAGATGAACGTACTTTGGTGCGAAAAGTGCAAATCAATCTCAGAATAACAGCAAAGGACCTTGTGAAGATGCTGGAGGAAACAGGTACAAAAGTATCTACATCCACAGTAAAACGAGTCCTATATCGACATAACCTGAAAGGCCGCTCAGCAAGGAAGAAGCCACTGCTTCAAAACTGCCATAAAAAAGCCAGACTACGGTTTGCAACTGCACATGGGGACAAAGATCGTACTTTTTGGAGAAATATCCTCTGGTCTGATGAAACAAAAATATAACTGTTTTGCCATAATGACCATCGTTATGTTAACAGGAGAAAGGGGGATGCTTGCAAGCTGAAGAACACCATCCCAACCATGAAGCATGGGGGTGGCAGCATCGTGTTGTGGGGGTGCTTTGCTGCAGGAGGGACTGGTGCACTTCACAAAATAGATGTCATCACGCGGGAGGAAAATTATGTGGATATATTGAAGCAACATCTCAAGACATCAGTCAGGAAGTTAAAGCTTGGTCACAAATGGGTCTTCCAAATGGACAATGACCCCAAGCAAACTTCCAATATTCTGGCAAAATGGCTTAAGGACAACAAAGTCAAGGTATTGGAGTGGCCATCACAAAGCCCTGACCTCAATCCTATAGAAAATCTGTGGGCAGAACTGAAAAAGCGCGTGCAAGCAAGGAGGCCTACAAACCTGACTCAGTTGCACCAGCTCTGTCAGGAGGAATGGGCCAAAATTCACCCAACTTATTGTGGGAAGCTTGTGGAAGGCTATCCGAAACGTTTGACCCAAGTTAAACAATTTAAAGGCAATGTTACCAAATACTAATTGAGTGTATGTAAACTTCTGACCCACTGGGAATATGATGAAAGAAATAAAAGCTGAAATAAATCATTCTCTCTACAATTATTCAGACATTTTACATTCTTAAAATAAGTGGTGATCATAAATTATCTAAGACAAGGATTTTTATTCTGATTAAATGTCAGTAATTGTGAAAAACTGAGTTTAAATGTATTTGGCTAAGGTGTATGTAAACTTCCGACTTCAACTGTATAGTGGTCTTATCCCTTTTAATGCTCATATGCTCATCCTTGAAAATTGACATAAGGTCTGAAATAGACACCAAAGTTGACATACTGTACAAACAATTATCTAGGCTATGTAAAACAAAATGATTGTTTGATCTACTGCTCTGATAACTAGCTAGCTAAAGTGTAGTCTTTTGCTAGCTAAAACAGAGAAAGGAGACGTAAGTTCATGGGTTGGGCACAAAGGTCTCTGAAGGCGCTCGTGAACTGTAGCTGACAGTGTTGGCTAGAGATGGCGTGCAGGAGATTGCTGTCTCAACGTCAACAGTGAAGAGGCGACTCCAGGATGCTGGCCTTCTAGGCAGAGTTCCTCTGTACAGTGTCTGTGTTCTTTTGCCCATCTTAATATTTTATTTGTATTGGTCAGTCTGAGATATGGCTTTTTCTCTGCAACTCTGCCTAGAAGGCAAGCATCCCGGAGTCGCCTCTTCACTGTTGACGTTGAGACTGGTGTTTTGCAGGTACTATTTAATGAAGCTGCCCGTTGAGGACTTGTGAGGCGTCTGTTTATCAAATTAGACACTCTAATGTACTTGTCTTGCTCAGTTGTGCACCGGGGCCTCCCACTCCTCTTTCTATTCTAAGAGCCAGTTTGTGCTGTTCTGTGAAGGGAGTAGTACATAGCGTTGTACGAGATCTTCAGTTTCTTGGCAATTTCTTGGATGGAATTGCCTTAATTTCTCAGAACAAGAATAGACTGACGAGTTTCAGAAGAAAGTGCTTTGTTTCTGGCCATTTTGAGCCTGTAATCAAACTCACAAACGCTGATGCTCCAGATAATCAACTAGTCTAAAGAAGGCCAGTTTTATTGCTTCTTTAATCAGGAGAACAGTTTTCAGCTGTGCTAACGCAACGTGCCATTGGAACACAGGAGTGATGGTTGCTGATAATGGGCCTCTGTACGCCAATGTAGATATTCCATAAAATAATCTGCCGTTTCCAACAATAGTCATTTACAACAACGTTTACACTGTATTTCTGATCAATTTGATGTTATGTGTGCTTTTCTTTTCTTTCTTTCAAAATCAAGGACATTTATAAGTGACCCAAAACTTTTGAATGGTAGTGTAGGTGTTCCTTTTGTCCAGGTGGGAAATGGCAGTGTGGAGTACAATAAAGATTTCATCATCTGTGGATCTGTTGGGGTGGTATGCAAATTGGAGTGGGTCTAGGGTTTGGGATAATGTTGTTAATGTGAGCCATGACCAGCCTTTCAAAGCACTTCATGGCTACAGACTTGAGTGCTACGGGTCAGTAGTCATTTAGGCAGGTTACCTTAGTATTCTTGGGCACAGGGACTATGGTGGTCTGCTTGAAACTTGTTGGTATTACAGACTCAGTCAGGGACAGGTTGAAAATGTCAGTGAAGACACTTGCCAGTTGGTCAGCTCATGCTCAGAGTACACGTTCTGGTAATCCGTCTGGCCCTGCGGTCTTGTGAATGTTGACCTGTTTAAAGGTCTTAATCACATCGGCTGCAGAGAGCGTGATCACACAGTCGCCCGGAACAGCTGATGGTCTCATGCATGTTTCAGTGTTACTTGCCTCGAAGCGAGCATGGAAGTAATTTAGCTCGTCTGGTAGGCTTGTGTCACTGGGCAGCTCGCGACTGTCCTTCCCTTTGTAGTCTGTAATAGTTAGCAAGCCCTGCCACATCCAACGAGCGTCGGAGCTGGTGCAGTACGATTCAATCTTGGTCCTGTATTGACGGTTTGCCTGTTTGATGGTTCGTCGGAGGGCATAGCAGGATTTCTTATAAGCTTCTGGGTTAGAGTCCCGCTCCTTGAAAGAGGCAGCTGTAGCCTTTAGCTGAGTGCGGATGTTGGCTTCTGGTTGGGGTATTTACGTACAGTCACTGTGGGGACGACGTCATTGACGCACTTATTGATGAAGTCAGTGACTGATGTGGTGTACTCCTCAATGCCATCGGAAGAATCCAGGAACATATTCCAGTCTGTGTTTGCAAAACAGTCCTGTTGCTTAGCATCTGCTTCATCTGATCTCTTTTTTATTGACCGAGTCACTGGTGCTTCCTGCTTTAGTTTTTGCTTGTAAGCAGGAATCAGGAGGATATAATTATGTTCAGATTTGCCAAATGGAGGGCAGGAGAGAGAGGTTTGTACACGTCTCTGTGTGTGAAGTAAAGGTGGTGTAGAGTTTTTTTCCCCTCTGGTTGCACATTTAATATGCTGGTAGAAATTAGGTTAGCATTATTAGCATTTAACATTTTTGAGAGTAAATTGAGGCAAATGTATTGAAACTCGCCTTGTTCGAGAGAGAATTACATGACTATCAAAATGTCAAGCCAGGGTAAGCCTACACAAAACACAGACCTTATATGAAGTTTATAAAATTCAAGATGCATAAATTAATTGGGAAAAAACAATTGGAACCATTACCGGGTTTTACCGCTAGGTTTTATTGGTATTATGACGCGTCCAATGTGCCCGTGCCCGACTATAGAGATCAATAGTAATGGAATCTTTTTGTAGGCACTAACTCCGCTATGGTTCGTTGTACAAAGCCTATGGGGAAATTAATAGAATTTTTGTAGGGTTTTTGGATAAATCTAGAAAATAAAGGATGTGCAAAACACAGGCTTAGGAGATCTTTTACATTTTGTTCTTTGTAAATTTTAAAGCATTTATGTAATATGAAAAAACACAAAGCACATAAAGGCTTCATAATAGAACAAAATAAACAAGATATCCTAAGTATGTGTTAAAGTCAGAACGAATTTTCAGCGTTTATCCCTAAACCCTATAATTTTCCTCATAGGAATGGCTGAATGAACCAGGGGTAACTAATTTCCATTCTTTTGGACTACAAGCTGGCGAGCTCTATAGCTAGTGGGAAACTGACGAAAAAGGGCATCGTCATGTTTCCTTGAGCTTCCTTCCTTTCTTTCTTGAGGTAATAACTGATCCGTATGTAATGAATATGAGAAAGGGGTTACTGCTATCATCAATCCAACGCTCTCAGGTCTGATAGCTTTAAGGAAGAGGAAAGGGGGATACATTTCAAAGAAATACAATGAAGTATGATAGGGCACATGAGAAGATTAGATCAATGAAATGCCTCTTGATGGGCGTTTAGAGTCATTTAGACATAAATTGTGTGGATTTTACATATTAATTGTACGGATCGCTAATTAGACCAACCATTTAGATTTTTGCAATGTTTAATATTGCTTTTTTATTTCTCATCAGACGTTTTGTTCAATGGAGCTTTTTAGCATCAGAAGATAGAAGACTGTGATCATGGAACACTGTCAAAAAAGAGAGAGAAGAGAGCAGGTAGAGACACCTTAATGTACAAGGTTATCAACATTTATTCTGTTGTGGATAAAATGTACATGATGTAAATGAATGATCTTTTCACTCAGTGCAAACTCCTCCCACCGGGGTAACCAGGGTAGCTGAGGGGATTTGATTATCTGGCCCGGGTAACCCCTGTGGGAGGAGTTTGCAGCGAGTAAAAAGTGATTTGTATTCGTTTTGGAACCGGGCTGCCTCCCGAGCGTGAGCCAGGTGCCCATTTCAAAGCCCACGGCGAAGTCGGCTCAAAACAAAGGTGACGTAGCCTAGGCTAGATTAAGCACGTGGAGTAATTGGGAATCTGTGTTCACATGAAAATGACTGCTTTATCTGCCTTTACAATGAAAACTAGTTAGAAAATGTGAACATACACTGAGTGTACAAAACATTAAGAACACCTTCCTAATATTGAGTTGTACCCCTTCATTTTGCCTTCAGAACAACATCAATTTGTCAGGGCTTGGACTCTACAAGATGTCAAAAGCGTCCTTTGGTGGGTGGACCATTCTTGATACAGAAGGGAAACTGTTGAGCGTGAAAGACCCATCAGCGTTGCAGTTCTTGACACAGACCGGTGTACCATACCCCATTCAAAGCCACTTAAATCTTTTGTCTTGCTATTTCAACTTCTGAATGGCACACATACACAATCCATGTCTCAATTGTCTCAAGGCTTAAAAATCCTTCCCTTCATCTACAGGGATTGACATGGATTTAACAAATGACATCAATAAGGGATTATAGCTTTCACCTGGTCAATCTATGTCATGGAAAGAGCAGGTGTTCTTAATGTTTTGTACACATTGTATATTTTATGGAAAAGAGATATGTTTCTGGATGATGTGCCATGCTGCCTTGTTGACAAAATGACTGAATGGTGCAGTTTACTGTTCTATTAGAGAAGGGCACTCCTCCCTCAACACTTTTGCCCGTTCATGTCACAGGCCACAGACTGTGGCACCACGGCTCAGATTAATAGAACTCTCACTGTTTCCCGTGTGAGTCCTCATGTGTATCTTTTGATGTCCAATTGGATTGAAGCCTGGCCACAATTAGGGCAGTAACATAGCCTGATTTCTCCTCTGTGTGAATCCAAATGGTCATTTTCAAATAGTGCCTGTAGCTTTTCCCACAATGACTGCAATGTTATTATTTCTCCCCTGTGTGAATCCTTCTGAGATATTTCCGAGTTCCACTCTGATTGAATGTTTTGCCACAATCGGGGCAGTGATATGATTTCTCCCCTGTGTGGCTCCTCATGTGCACTGTAAGTTCATTGTTTAAGGTGAACCATTTACTACAAATATGACAACAAAACCTGCAAACAATCTGCAATGTGAACTTGTTTCCAGGTGACTACTTCACGAAGCTGGTTGAGAGAATGCCAAGAATGTGCAAAGCTGTCAAGGCAAAGGGAGGCTACTTTGAAGAATCTCAAATATGCTTCTACACCTGCATTGCTTGCTGTTTGGGGTTTTAGGCTGGGTTTCTGTACAGCACTCCGAGATATTAGCTGATGTACGAAGGGCTATATAAAATACATTTGATTGATTGATTGAAATATGTGTAACACTTTTTTGGTTACTATATGAATGTGTTATTTCCTATTTTTGATATATTCACTATTATTCAGACACAGCATACTCTTGAATACAGGGTGGGTGTCATTTCAGTCAGAAATATAATTAATATAATTAACGGATCCCTTTAGACAACTACAATCAATGAAAATGTAAATGAATTGAAATTTTAAGTTTCAATTAGCACCACAAATCTTGAATGGGAATGTCTATTCTATTATCAGGTATGAAGGTAAGCCCCAGATGCAGACCACGTCAAATAAACAATAGTTTAATATTCCAACAGGGACAGGCAATAGACAGGTCAAGGCAGGCAGGGGTCAGTAAACCAGAGGTGGGGCAATAGTACCAGACGGCAGGCAGGCTCAGGGTACGGCAGAGGTCGGTAATCCAGAGAGGGGCAAAGGTACAGGTCATCAGGCAGGCTCAGGGGCAGGCAGGCGGGCTCGGAATCAGGACAGGTGAAGGTCAAAACCAGGAGGGCGAGAAAAGAGAGACTGAAAAAAGCCGGCGCTGAGACACAAACTACTGGTTGACTTGAACAAACAAGACGAATTGGCAATAGACAAACAGAGAACACAGGTATAAATACACAGAGGATAATGGGGAAGATAGGCGACACCTGGAGGGGGTGGAGACAATCACAAAGACAGGTGAAACAGATCAGGGTGTGACAGCTATGGAAGACTGCCAATATCATTTTAAACAATGTTTATTCCCATTTAAGACAACATTCTCTGATGGGTGGACAACCATCTTTGTGGTACCATTTGTAAGTTTACATTTCAATTTTAGTCAAATTTATCAGCCAAACATGACACCCACTGTGTATTCAAGATTATGATGTGTCTCAACCATAGCAGGCACAACACATACTCCTCAGATGATGTGACATCTGTATGAATTCATACACAAATCATTAGGGCTGTATGTATTTTTAGATATTGGCCTATTGTAAATGTGTATTATTGAAGCATCACCATCTTTCTTGCAAAAATAAATACAAATGCACACCACTTTAAGCTACATATTCATTTGAAAGAGGTAATGCATTTCCTATTGATCAGCACAACAATTGATAAAACCATTTATTTTATCTAGTGATCCAACAATGATTTGGTTATTTATTAGCCATAATAAAACTAACTATTCGTTCTAAATGTGAAGTGGTAATCTGATCTCTTATTTAAACTCAGCTTGCAAGCTTATCATGACGTTTGCACCTACTCATAATTACTTATCTTAACCCAAAATTGGTTTAGGCCTACTCTAATAGCTGCATTGTACACAAACAAATTGACACAGCTTGATTTTAGATTTTTACTTTCAAAATCCACAAGTAAAACGTACAGTTTCACAGAAATGTTCTCCAAAATGTTTATTTTTGAAAAATTGAAGATTTTTGGCAGATTTAATATAAACGGCGGTTTGGCTGACTTAAGAAACTTATTAAAATAACTACTTTATTTGGCACTTAGGAACTTACTATGGGCATTTATTTAACTTATTTAACATATTGAGATGAGAAAACATGTTTTAATTGGAATTGGGCTGCCTGAGTAAACGCAGCCTTAGACTTTGACCAACAATAGGTTGATATACTTTACCTTAAAACCAGGAACACAGATAACGTGGGCAGTGTTTATTATAGCCTTGAAGTCCACCTTTTGGTATTTTTTACCAGTTTCCATCTTTGTACAGCAAAACATGTAATAATTATTGATTGGGCTTACATGCCACTGTGATAGAAAGCCGAAGCTCTTTACAGTGTAAGTGGGAAACACCACCCTAACCCTACTTAGCCTACATACTCTTGAAATAAGTGCACCCATTTCAAGTCCCATCTTCTTCAACTTCATTGAGAAACATTCAATTGTTAGTTAGTACTTCAACATTAATGAACTGAAATGATCTGTCTTTGAACATACTGCCTTCTAGTTCATTCCAGCAGCATGTTTCTCTTTGGCTTTTGTTTGTCTTTCCCATGGTGGCATTAATTCATCTTTGTGCCGACAACTTGAGAACACCATTGAATTGAAAACCTTTACTCACCCAAGTGAGTTTTTTTTCCCTGTCTAAGGTTATGCATCTGTTGAAGATCAAGAGTGTGACATATTACTACTAGAATGAAAGGGTTGTAGGGAAACAAACAACTTTGCTCTATCAAATAGAATAACTCTGTGCTTGGAATCGAATCCATTAGCTAGCTAATTTTAGATGAGTAGCAAAAGTTAGCTATTAGATATCTCGAAAAGAAAAGACAACATCCTTTTGCGCCAAACTTTTGTCCTTTTTCAATGTTAGGAACTTTAGTGACGTTGACAATTCTTGTTCCCGAATGTATTTAGTTACTTGGTCCTCAAACGAACTCGAGAAATACAGTGCCTTAAGAAAGAATTCACACCCCTTTACTTTTACACATGTTGTGTTACAGCCTGAATTAAACATTTATTACATTTACATATTTGGTCACTGGCCTACACATAATACCCCATAATGTCAAAGTTGAATTATTTTTTATAAATGTTTTACATAGGCTTCCTTCCTAACTCAGTTGCCCAGAGAGAAAGGAAACCGCTAAGGGGTATACTACAATGAGGCCAATGGTGACCTTCCAGACTTTAATGGCTGTGATAGAAAACTGAGGATGGATCAACAACATTGTAGTTACATTACTGAGTACCACTCTCCATATTTTCAAGCATAGTGGTGGCTGCATCATGGTATGGGTATGCTTGTAATCATTAAGGACTGGGGGGATTAATGGAATGGTATTAAGCACAGGCAAAATCCTAGAGGAAAACCTGGTTCTGTCTGCTTTCCACCAGACACTGGGAGAGGAATTCATCTTTCAGCAGGACTATAACCTAAAACACAAGGCCAAATCTACACTGGAGTTGCTTACCAAGAAGATGTTTCTTAGTGGGAGAGATACAGTTTTGACATAAATCTACTTGAAAATCTATTGCAAGACTTTAAAATAGTTGTCTAGCAATGACCAACAATCAATTTGACAGCTTGAAAAATAATGGGCAAATGTTGCACAATCCAGGTGTGCACAGCTCTTAGAGACCTACCCAGAAAGACACAGCTGTGCTTCTACAAAGTATTGACTCAGGGGTGTGAATACTTATGTAAATGAGATATTTCTCTATTACATTTGTATTAAATTTGCAAACATTTCTTAAAACATGCTTTCACTTTTCATTATGAGGTATTGTGTGTAGATGGGTGAGAATAAAATTATTTAATCCATTTGGAATACAAGCTGTAACACATGTGGAATAAGTAATGGGGTATGAATACTTTCTGAAGGCACTGTTTAGATAGGTAAACTGACAACTTCTCGAAAACAATATGCACTCTTCAATGGGGCAGAAGACCGGTGTGTTGTGATTCTGGATGGCCAGATAGCTACCAACAATGACAAGAAACTGCCATGTGGGGAATCGTAAGTGACTCATTTAATCTTGTCCTTAACACCATGTCTTGTTTTGAGATATTTTGTCAGATTTCATGTTAGGTGCTCCTTTTGCACATTTATTTGTGTCACACTCCCTCATCTGATTGGTCGAGTAGGTGGGCCTTCTGACTTTGTGACTGTGGGAACTAGTGACGACCTGAGGTGTCTCACTTCATCTTCTGTCTCTGGTATTGCTCTAGCGTCGATCACAATGGGCTTGTTCGACATTGCTACTGACAGACTGATCTACAAATAACCTTGCACCATACACAACTACTCGTTATCATTTGTAGATCAGTCAGTCACAATTTACCGATGATACATTACGGTTTTGATCATGTCGAACACGGCCTCTGAGCTAATATGGTCAAATAACCGCGAAAGTAGTAGAAAACACTTTTTTTGCTGTATCGCCACTCTGCACTGAGATGCAGTGCCTTAGACCGCTGCTCCACTCAGCAGCCCCAACATGGATGCATTTTATATCGTTATGTTTGAAACTTACCTGAACTCATTTTTATCATCGTTTTATTACAGGTATAACAATTGTAGTATGACATGTTCATATATTAGTCTCAATAGATCACATTAAGAACAAAAATCAAGCAACCTGATCTGTTAAGTATGATATGTGAAGGGTATTTCCATCTTAAACTTCAGTTCAGTGCCAAAAATAGATTACAACAGTTTCTTCATACTGTAGCTAGTCATCTTCAATTACAGATAGCAGATTCAAGCAGAGGTATCTACTATATGCGAGTTGTGCTCAATTTCATTCAACAATAGTCCAAAACATTTAATTTGATCATCAAACCAGGTGGATACAATATTTATTTAAATCATAATCTTCACTCTCATTTTCTTCAATAGAGATTATTTTTCAGGGGAGATGGCTGTGGTACTGTACATATTTTTACTCAAATAATACAAACATTGGCACCAAAACAATACTATAAATGTGCAGTCTTGCTTCCAGTTCTCCTTTCGTCCTCTTTCCCTGTGTGTAATATACATTAGAAGTCACTAGGTGGAGCCCATGGACAAAAAACAAATACCGCTCATGCAGCTGTCTAAAATGAAACTAAATCAAAACAAGCAAGCACTAGTAATATGAGATGAAAAACAACAATTTCTCATGCATTGTCTTGACATTTGGCTCCTCTTGTACATCCAGATATACCACAATGAAGGTTCCCACCCTCTGCTCCTCTCTTTCACATAACACAGTGGTATAGTTCACTCCAGCTCCCAGGCCAACTCTTCCACATTAGTTTCAGTGGGCAAGCAACCCGCCCAGTGCTTCTTTGGGTCCTGACAGACAATCGTATTGTGCTTGCAGCGTACAGAGGAGCTTGTCCATGGTTGGGGTGTTGTTGGCCTATAGTGGTTCTGTCCACAGGGCTGTCTCAGTCTTTGACCAGCCGGTAAATATGGTGCTGGGCTCCATGCTCACTAGTAGACACCTCAAAGACATAGGCTATACACAGCAGGGTCTCCAGTGTGTCCCTGTTGATCACAACCTGCAGAGACAGACCCACATGCACAGTCCTTTTACACCACTAGCTATAATACTACTACACACATTTCTCAAAAATATACATTTTTAAGCAATACAAATGATTTATTATTTTGCCTACAGGTCGGTCTCATCTCTCACTGACAGAGTGGTACAAGCAATTACACAAAAGCGAACTGTCAAAATGCATGAGCTCCTTTTGAGAACAATACTTTCACCATATCATTGTCCTATCCCTAAAAGAAGCACTTGATGCATAATACATAGCATTGATACATGTGTGTGCAGCTCATGTTTAATATGGGCTAAATCAGCCCATTGAGAACCTAATAACATGTTGCGATGTGATCTGCTGTGTGGGTTCAATATGGTCATTGTGTCTGGACTGCAGTTGCCAATGGAATGAACAGTGAGTTTGAACCCTTATATTGATGACCACATTGTTACTATGGTGGTACTCTCCTTGCTCCCGTTTCCCGTTCCTTGCTCTCAATCTCTTCTGCATTAAACTCTTCAAGCAGGTGGTTGACAAGTGAACAGTTGTCTGCTACAATATTTTAAATGATAGCTGGTAATTGTGTGTGCGCCTTTACCTGTAGGATGGTGAAGTTCTCCAGTACACTGTTCATCATGTACTTCTCTGGCAGGTGCTTGAGCTTGTGGATGAAGTTGATCATGTATTCACACAGTGGGGACCGGTGGATCCTGAACACATACCGCCCATTCTCAAACCGCGCATACTCCGTCTGGGGACACACACAATGTATCCAATATATGATATACTGTATGTTCAATATACCAGGACATGGTCCTAGAGATATCACATTAAAAATACATTATAGCTCTCATAGATGAAATGAAAGGTATGTCATATGTACCTGATAGATAACACTAATTATAAACTGGGTGGGTCGAGCCCTGAATGCCGATTGGCTGACAGTCGTGGTATATCAGGCCGTATACTACGGGTATGACAAAACATTTATTTTGAATGATCTAATGACGTTGGTAACCAGTTTATAAAGCAATAAGGCACCTCGGGTGTTTGTGGTATATGGTCAATATACCACAGCTAAGGCCTGTATCCAGGCACTCCGTGTTGCGTCGTGCTTAAGAACAACCCTTAGCCGTGGTATATTGGCCATATACCACAAACACCCGAGGTACCTTATTGCTTAAATATAGTCTATAGATAATAGCTACCATAATCACTGTTGAATGTCATTACATTATAGTAATGACTGGCCTGGCTTCCCATCAATATCCGTGTGAATATGTGTATGTGTTTGAGTGTTGTACAACACATCTCTGTAGGGATAACAGTGATGCTGTGGTGGACAGGCAACACAGAACACTGGTGTTCTGGCCCAAATGGCATCCTATTCCCTATAGTGTGCACTACTTTTGACCCGGACCTATAGGGCTCTGGCCAAAAGTAGTGCACTAACTAGGGAATAGGGTGCCATTTGGGACAGTGAGTCAGGGTGAGGAGTGTAAGTGTTGTCTTGTGATGGTCTGTTCTGGACCACAGAGCAGGGAATAGTGAGTTGAATCCATCACAGCCACTGGTTGGGTTATTATTCATTCTCAGAGGGAAAATAACCACAGTCATTGACCTCAAATGTTGACCCCGCCTATCAGTTCAACTGTCAATCATTCAAATCCCCTTATATTTTAGTACCAGGTCAAATTCTTACCTGGTTAAATAAGTCTACCAGCATAGTAGAACCTGTGTTCTATCAGCAGTCAAGACTCAGTGAAGTGTGGAGAGATAACAGGTCTAAAACATCTATTTTTTTATGCCAATCCTGGACCCAAAGCTCTACATAATCCATATCCATTTCTGTTACTGTATCTACTGTACCTAGTCTTTATCTGCATCTATGGTATGTATTTCTTAGTTGTTTTTTTACAAGTACTTTTTAGTCTCTACTGATGGCGCTAGAGTAATCCTTCTGGTGTCTCTCTCACCTCTACTTTCTCCACCACCTGCTTTCCGAAGGAGCAGACCTTAGTGGAGGAGGTGATGATCATGTTCTCAGAGCTCTCGTACTGACTGGACACGCCGTAGAAGAAACCTCTGTCTTCCTGCAGGTTGGCACTCAGATCAGCCTGCACAGAGAGAGAGGAACCACACAGTCAACAACAACAGAACAACCTGCACAGAGAGAGAGGAGCCACACAGTCAACAACAACCTCCCCCCCGCTATCTTTTATTGAACAGATAGGACAGTACAGGAAAGACAGGAGGTCCACACAGACCACACACACAACCTGTCAGTCTTAGCAAGAGGATAAGGCATTGTTCGAACAACCTGCAACCTGCCAGTCTAAGACGAGACACATTTTCAGTTCTGGACAGTTCAATCAAAAACCTCAACAGAAATCTACTTCAGTCGTTATACATCAAGCTTTCTTTCAGTAATGTCCGGTTCTTATAATTTAATAGACTTTGTTTCAAGGAACAGGGAAAAGTGTATGTGTGTCTGTTGGCTTTCTGAAACGTGTTACCCAAAATGTGTGATGGCTCAACAAAGCCTGCGACTAACGCTCTGCAAAGCCAAGCAGCATCTATTGGCCTGGCCTGTGTTGACTTAATTTAGGCTGCCAATCCCGCCTCTGCATTCCCAAGATGCTGTGTCTAGCTGTGGCGTTAGTGCCAGACGGGACTCTCTCTTCGTCAGGTGCATCCAACTTCATGTCTGTCTAAGGCAGAATCTGCCCCTAGTCACCGATACTGGGTCAGATATATTTTTATCCCTCCTAATGGTTAAGGGAATGATGGGGGTGAGGGTAATCTGATGCTATATAATATTTTACATCGAGATGAGGCGTCATCTCTGTCATGGTAGAGGAGTACAGACACGGAGGGCTTTACCTTTTCCCCTCTCAGGCCCTTGTCTCCTAATGGGCCATTAATACAGCGCTCAGCCTCTCTTCATCGCCCCGCTCCTCGTCTTCATCCCTCGCTCCTGTGATTCTCTCATTTGTCTTCATCCCCGGGGCCCAGTGACCCTCCCCGAACCTGCGCTCCCCACTTCCCTAACGGCCTGCGAGGGAATTCATCCAATTATAATCAACAGCCCTCAATTGGCTGATTAGATCAGCCAGGCCGGGCTCCTGTGTAACAATTTACAAGGGCCGGCTCAAATCGGATTCTCCGGGCACTTCAAAGGCGCGAGACAATCCGTTAGGACAGGGCCACGGGCGCTGTGGGGAGAAGGCAGGGCTGGTCGGGGAGCTGGAAATTCAATCTAGAATGCCATAGCTTTGGAGACGGGCCAGCAGCCTGTCACCGTCACCATGACAACTAGCCAGAGCCTCAGGACGCCCCCAAGTCATGCCCGGGTGGCTGGCTGGCCGCCTCGAATGAACTGGGTTTTCTTTCTCACTTTATGAAGGAGGAAGAAGGAAACGAGGTATAAGTCACCTCAGATAAGGTTGCTGTATTTTTATTTCTTTTTTGCACTCAGCGTGGCTGTTGAAATGTCCAGATGTTGGTTGGTTGTTTGTCTGTGTGTGTGTGTTTTGTCATGGGTGTCATGAGGGTTGGAGAGCCCCCTCCGTACAATCAGACCCACTATAATAAGATATGTTGAGGTGATGCATCTGGCACTAGCAGCAGTCATATGGGCTTGTTTCTCCAGTCAGTCCGGGATAGCTGCATACAGTGCCTTCAGAAAGTATTCATAACCCTTGACGTTCCACATTTTGCCACTACAGCCTGAATTTAAACTGGATTAAATAGATTTGTCACCCACCTACACACAATACCCCATAATGACAAAGGAAAAACATGTTTTTAGAAGTTTCTGCAAATGTATTGAACATGAAATACAGAAATCTCTGATTTACATATTTATTCACAACCCTGAGTCAATACATGTTAGAATCACCGTTGGCAGCGATTACAGCTGTGAGTCTTTCTGGGTAAAGAATTATTCAAGCTCTGTCAAGTTGGTTATTGATCATTGCTAGACAGACATTTTCAAGTCTTGCCATTGATTTCCATGCCGATTTAAGTCAAAACTGTAACTAGGTCGCTCAGGAACATTCAATGTTGTCTTGATAAGCAACTCCAGTGTATATTTGGCCTTGTGTTTAAGGTTATTGTCCTGCTGAAAGGTGAATGTCTCTTAGTGTCTGTTGGAAAGCAGACGGAACAAGGATTTTGCCCGTGCTTAGCGCTATTCCATTTCTTTTTGTTGTAAAAATAACTCACTAGTCCTTGCCAATGACAAGCATACCCATAACATGATGCAGCCACCACCATGCTTAAAAATGTGAAGAGTGGTACTCAGTGATGTGTTATGTAGTATTTTCCCCAAACACAACACTTTGTATTCAGGACAAAAAGTTCATTTCTTTGCCACATTTTTTGCAGGATTACTTTAGTGCCTTATTGCAAACAGGATGCATGTTTTGGAATATTTTTATTATGTACAGGCTTCCTTCCTTTCGCTCTGTCAATTAGGTTAGTATTGTGGAGTAACTACAATGTTGATCCAGTTTTCTCCTATCAAAACCATTCAACTGTTTTAAAGTCACCATTGGCCTTATGGTGAAATCCCTGAGTGTTTTTCCTTCCTCTCTGGCATCGGAGTTAAGGATGCCTGTATCTTTGTAGTGACTGGGTGTATTGATAAACCATCCAAAGTGTAACTAATAACTTCATCATGCTCAAAGGGATATTCAATGTCTGCTTTTTTAAAATTTATACCCATCTACCAATAGGTGTCCTTCTTTGCGAGGCATTGGAAAACCTCTCTTGTCTTTGTGGTTGAATCTGTGTTTGAAATTCACTGCCTGACTGAGGAACATTTCTGGTAATTGTATGTGTGGGGTGCAGACATGTGGTAGTCCAAAAAAAAAATGTTAAACACCATTATTGCACACAGAGTGAGTCTATACAACTTATGTGACTTGTTAAGCACATTTTTACTCATGAACTTATTTAGGCTTGACATAACAAAGGGGTTGAATACTTATTGACTCTGGACATATTAGCTTTTCATTTGTAATTCATTTACAAGAATTTATAAAAACATAATTCCAATTCCACATAATTCCACAAAATCTAAATTTAATCAATTTTAAATTCAGGCTGTAACACAACAAAATGAGGAAAAAATTAAGGGGTGTGAATACTTTCTGAAGGTACTATATGTCATGGGTGCCGGAGTCTATCAGAGCTCTGACATGAAGTAAGCGGGTGTCATATTGATGAAAGGCTTGTTGGACACAATGGGTTTCTGTCACTCACTGATGTGTTTTCTCTCTCTACAATAAATAACTTCACAAAAGAGCATGTGAGGGTGACTAACACATCATGTACAAGCCAACTAGGGGAGAGATCATAATGGAATATAGAGTTGGGATGTAAAGGTGTGACTGGAAACATGATAATCAAGCTCTGAAAATCTCCATTCTGTAGAATAGAGCCTGTATAAGTTGTGTTTCTGAAGTAAGTTATCCACATGGCAAAGAAGTGGTCAGAGGAGATGGACACAGTGGACTCTGTTCTCTCTCTCATGTCCTTTTCTAACTACCCCTGCATCCCAGCTCCTCGTAACACTACACACACACTTTTCTCCCTTACACTCTCTCTCTCTCTCAGAGGGACCTATAAATAAGTGGATCCAGCCTAATAGCGAGGGGACAGGTGCCCAGGCTCAGATTTCCCCAGTGAAAGAGAAGCCCTGCCACTCTCGCACCAAAGGCTGCGGTCACACACGCTACAATGTGCCCTCTACCCACTGGACCCATGGGCAGAAAACAGCCAGGTCTTAATCAATGCCTTAATTTCCTTCAAACTGAAATCGTTACTAAATTCCTTTAGCTCCAGTGCTAAAGTTATCCCAACACCTAACACATTTATGTCATTAACTACTGAGGAGAGTGCTACAAAAACCTTTACCTTACAAAATACTCTCTCAGTTCCCCTTTTGTGCTGCGACTAATTCTTTGTTTCGAGTCCCTTTCCATGATTCTATTCAGAAAGCAGAGACTCACCCACACACACTACAATGTGCCCACTAACACACACCTCTGATTTGATTCTGCTTGGACTCACCCAGAACTTGACGAGAAAGAAAGTGTCTGGCTGCCCCTTCTCAAACAGCTCCTTCAGCCCTCCCTTCTTCTCAGGGAACTTATCGTATATCTGCCGGATGTCCACTGCCTCCAGGTAAGGGTCACTGAAGGTGGGGTTGGACTGACCGATGTGCACAAACAGGTGCTTGTTAAACTGGAAAACAGAGAGAGAGATGTTGATTACTTTCAGAGCACTGATTCAGTTGATGGTCAAGATGCAGTCATGGTGTGAGGAAGTTCACATTACAGCTTTAGGGAAAGGGTTGGATGAAAAGGAGGAGATAATGTTTTTCTTTATGTCTCAAACTTTTACATTGATGAGCACTGAAAGTGTCCCTATCAACTAAGTGAGATGAATATGAATGTGGAGGCTTAATAGGCAGGGCGAGTGGCTACTAAATTACTACTCACGGTCTCTGGGTCCTGAGGCTGCTCCAGGAAGGCAGAGAACTCCAGCATGCGGAGCTTGGAGCTGGCGATACTCCGCCCCTGCCACGGGGGGGCGCCCGGTGACATGGACAGGCCTGCCATGCTCTCATAGCCTGAAGAAGAGAAGGGGGGTGGCGCAGAGTAACAGAACATACCATAGGTTTGAAAAATGTTGTTGCATACTGTCAGTTTCTCTGAGCTCTTTTGGAGCTCTTCGTCACTTGCAGACCATGACAACGTCTGTCGACACATGGGGACATGAAGGGAAGCTGAGAAAACCCACCTGTTATGGGGGGTGGGCCGGACGTCTGCATGGCGTAACTCTGCTGGGAAAAGGGCTTAATGCTGGAGAGACAAGACAGGCAGTAGACACATTACACCCTGACCCCTCGCACACACATGACTAGACCGGCAGACCCTTAAACACACTGGGGGCTCAGGTTCATTAACGAAAGTGCCGTTTAAATAAACCTGTTAAGATGTTACTCTGTCACATTCAGTTTTGACAGATTGTGATTTCTATTTATTCAGTGGCAGTAGGCCTATGCCTTTTTACTGACATTCAGACAGGCTCGCACGCACGCATAGGGAATCATGATATTTTGTCAGCTGGTTATGGTCATGAAAATGGTCATGAAAATGACTGCAGGTCTCGCGGTAATTGACCGTTAATTAATATAAACATGTTTAGGCCTCCACACATCCAAGCCTCTGATGTGCCTTTGGAACATCTACAGTTAAAAGTCTAATAATATACACCATCACAACAAATCCATTATTTATTTTAGGCAGGTTTAAAGAAACATTATGATATGAAGGAAAGGTATTTCAGAAGAACAGAATATGAGTTGGCCTACTGTATGTTATCTGGCTATGCTCCATGATATAGGCTAGTTCATTTAGCTGACAAGATATGCTTATAAGTCCCTTGCCATTACTTTACATTATTTTATAGTAAGAATAATATATTTGAACGTAGAATATAAATAATATTTTTCCCATTCTAGAGTAAGTGCGCATATGAAGTGGTTATGTTGAGCTGAAAAACAACCATTTGAAACAGGTCCTGTACGCTAGATTTAGAGTTATTTGGCAACTTTAGTGAAATGACACAAACCTTAGAATGTCTTAGAAGTCAAACGATTTATGGGCTGCATGATGCGACTCTAGGATATTGCTGACTGGAAAAAGTCGCAAAAAAAGTAGCAGTTGGGATCCTTCTCATTTTAGTGGCAACCATCAAAACTCTGCTTTCACAAAGGATTGCATATAGAAATTCCTGGGCTTATGTCACATTCACTCCTGCTCCCCACCTCGGTGCTCGACGTCGCCTGTCTACTACCCACCGGACCTGGCAACCCATCATTACGCACACCTGCGCCTCATCATTAGTCGCACCTGGACTTCATCACTTCCCTGATCACTCCCGCTTTATCTAGCACTCCGTTGTTGTCACCCATCAGGCAGTATTGTTTCATGTCGAGATAAAACGGGTGTTTGTAGTTTCACTCGATGTTCGTTCACATTAAACTCACCAACTGCACCGGCTTCCTGACTCCCTGCGTCTTCGTTATAGCTTATAAGAATTCCTGTTTCACTCCACACGTCAACCACTTTTTGAGGGCTTGCAGCCACTTGCTGCATGGCAGCTGATATTATGCCCAATTTGGCCAAAGTGTATGCCATGGGTTCTCCAACCCTGTTCCTGTAGTTGCCCAGTAGTTAATTAGTAACACGTTTTCACAACAAAACATATTTAATTAATCCGTTGACAGACCCTCTCTGCGCGCTTGAGAAAGGAATGAAGGAGGAGATGGAAACGCAGTGGTGAGATATTCTGTACCTGAAGGTAATGTGTCAGCCTATTAATTTCGAAAATAAAAATAATTAGGATATTCAAAATCAAATAAAAACTTACTATAATTTTAGGCTAACTAAGTCGCACTGCACAATCAATTAACCAACAGCATCGCCTAGGCCTATACGTTCTCTCCCAGACTATACAGAACGTTTGGAGTGTAGCATAAGGTAACCAGTACATCCAGTATGCATAATAATACAGTTCACACTCAAAGGCCATTACTAGAATTTTTTACATTTTGGAGCATAGGCTAGACCAATTATGTACCAAATACATCTTAAATCTGTGTTTAAAAAAAATAAATATTTTCCTGCCGTGGGTAATATGCAGTAATTCCTTATTTTTTTATGGACATGGGCTCAAATTTTGGCCTATGCATAAGCTCTAATAAGCTGTCCATTTCGTTGGGTTTGGCTTTGAAACAACATCCACAACGACCATGTTTTCCACTGTTTCAACCTGTTGTTGAACTTTCTTCAAATTGATCGATCACAGTAAGGTGAGTTTCAAAAGCACATACTGTTTTGATAAGTGTTTTATGTGATTTTGCATTGATGTCGGAGTGGTTAGAGAGACAATAGAGCGCTGGGTACCAGGCCATTAGTGACCTGACAGTCGTTAGCGAGTTGGATAGTACCAACGCATGTTCAGAGTGCATAAAAGGAGATTTCCGTGGCTTACCGGTCATGTGGAATTTTACTGTGGTCATGACTCATGACTGCCGGTCTTGCAGAAATATGGTCACAAAACACACACACACACACACACACACACACACACACACACACACACAGGGTTGTAACTTACTCTTCAGGACCGCCATGCCAAAACTGTAAAAAAGAAAACATGGAAACATATTTTATTACATACACTCTACATGACACCAGCTCTCCTTCTACTGTATATGTATCCCCCAGTGTTGCTCAAGGACAGGGTGTGTCTGTCTGTCTGCACACACTACTCACGCCACCAGCAGTGGGGTACGTTGGCCTGGACAGCCCCTGCAGAGCCATCTTGTTCTGGAAGGCGGTGGCGGAGATGGTGGCCATACTCTGGAGGGCCTTGTCTTTGGCAGCCTGGTCCTGCAGACACACACAGCAAGGCCCAGGGGTCAGGTCACGCTCTCCATTATAGTCAGCACCCTGTGGGAATACTAGCCTCGTTATGTTGTTTGTTGGGTGGGAAATGAGGGGTGAAAGCCAGGTTGATCATAGGGGCTGGGCTGGGAGGATGGGTGATATTGCAGTCAAGATCCCTGAGGTTGAAAGTAAAGTTTATTGCCTTGGCAGAGGCCGGGGGGTGTTGACAAGTGGCCTATGTCTCTGCTAGAGGTCACAGTGGGAGCTGGGTCGAGCATGTCGGAGGGCTAGCTCTATGCTAATGGTAATGATCAAGCTAGTTTGCGGCTAACAGTAAACAGGTGACATGGTGGCTACCAGAAACAGCAGTCATTCATGTCTATGGTATAGCGTTATTGTCCTGTTGTGCGTGTGTCCATCATGCCGACTTGAGCAGTTTCCAACTCATCGAGGACTACCAACACTCTCAGCCACTTAATGCTAGGCCACACGGCACAATCTTGTTCCTAGAACCAGCTGACACAAGGGCATAGCTGAAATATGGGGAGTACATTTGGTAGTGTTCTCAGTTACAAGAAAGATGTATTTAAAAAGGCCTGTCAGAGGATGCCTTGTGACCAATGCTGGGCCCTGCCAGCTGTGGCCCAGTGGCCACCGTCCAAGGTGACGGAGAGCTGTGTTGTCGTGTGTGTTTGCGTGCATGTCTGCAGTAAGAAATGTAAACTAAGAAAGTGCTAGGGACGGGAGGTGTTAGGAAAGCTTTCAACCCACCAAACAGGAACACTTTTATTGAGATACTTACCAAATGAAATGCCTGGAAGGAACAATGCAAAAATGTATTTCTCTCCTGACAAACGCATTTGTTCATATCGTGCACAGCAAGCCTCAGGCCAGGGATGCTGGAGCGTATCCACATTTACTGTGGTCATTTGTAGATATGCATCATAGGACTAAGCATTCCATATAACACCCACGTGAATTAAGGTGGTGCTATTAAATACAACCCACTCTCTGTTTGTATTTGTTTTGTCTCTCCATATTGTTTGTACTGAAATGTAGGAATGGGAACCATTAGAAATTCCACATCGAATTCATGGATATCAAGGCCATGGTATATTGAGTAATTTTTTTCATGGAATCAAACTTAAAAATGAGAAGAGAATAACATGGCATGAAGACCATAGGAAGCCTTCCTGATGATCTGAGCTCTGTGGCTTTAGAACAACACCATGGCTACAGCCAAGCAGCACCACAGCCTCCCCAACAACACAACTTCACACTTTAAAACAGGCTTTTTCAACCTTTTCTTGCCCAGGAAAACCGGTGACCCAGGGACCCCCATCATACGTTAGCAAATAAAATAAGAAAAAACACATCTTGTCTTATCAGGTGAATGGCAAGGAGAGGTAATCAACATCTTAAAATGAATGGATTTGATCATTTTTTATTATTATTTTGACCTCCCACATCCATATAATTGGAAGAGGAAGTGTAAACTCTAACATAGCCTAGTAGCTAGAAAGGTAACTCCAAACACATTTTCACTAAGAACAGCTGTTTAGCTGGTTAAATGAAGGTTAGCCGTGTGTTGGCAAAACATTAATCAAGTCAAGAAAGCTTAGGAGCAGCCAGCGGCACTTTCTGCACTGGTAGCGGGTGCTTTTTCAAAGCCCATGTCAGATACTCCATTGAGTGTAATTGAATCACATCAAATTTTATTTGTCACATGCGCCGAATACAACAAGTGTAGACCTTACAGTGAAATGCTTACTTACAAGCCCTTAACCAACAATGCAGTTCAGGAAAAAAGTGTTAGTGTTTACTAAAATAAACTGAAGTAAAAAAGAAATAGAGAAAAAAAAGAAATGTAAAAATAACAATTTAAGGAGAAACAATAAAAGAACAGTAGCGAGGCTATATACAGGGGGTACCGGTACAGAGTAAATGTGCAGGGGCACCGGTTAGTCGAGGTAAGTGAGGTAATATGTACATGTAGGTAGAGGTAAAGTGACTATGCATGGATAACAAACAGAGAGTAGCAGTGTAAAAATGGGTGTGGGGTGGGGACAATGAAAATAGGGTAGCCATTTGATTAACTGTTCAGGAGTCTAATGGCGTGGGGGTAGAAGCTGTTAAGAAGCCTTTTGGACCTAGACTCAGCGCCAATGAGTTCAATTTGCTCAATATTTGGATTGATAAATAAAGTTGACAACATTAGAAGATATTTTTCAACAGTAGGTATGTAATACAAAATTCCTTTATTCTATTGTTGCTAGCAATATTCTGTTGCTAGGGATATTTTTATACAAATATTTGTGCGGACCCCCTGCAGTACCTCAGTGGACTCTTAGGGGGGGAGGCAGACCCCAGGTTGAATACCCCTACCTTAAAAACATCAGCCACCAGCACACTACTCCAAATGATCTGCATAGCTAGTGCTGTAGCAGTCATACAATTGGAATGGGTAGAATGGTAGACATTGACATTCCCATTGAAAGCAAGGTCCCTACTGTAACACCATGGTATGTGGCATGGCAGACATTGGAGAGGAGGTTTAGAATGTGGATGACTTGTGTTCTAAAAGGTCGAATTGCTCCGTTATATCGGTGGATCCATGTAAATCTTCCGGAATTTAGAACCTGTTTGATTCGTTTTTCTACCCATTCCATTGCTATGGTACTAGCCCTTCAAGCCAATCCACAATGCAGTGCACAGGTTCAAGATTCAAAAAGGGGGGAGACTCACGTAGCGTACCTTCAGCTTCACCTGGATCTCCCGGGCCTTCCGTCGCGCTAGCACCTGGATGTGACTGGACACCTGGAGGAGAGAGAGAGGGATAGAGAAAAAGAGAGAGAGATCAGGTCTATGGCAGATGTGCTGTACAGGGTTCGGCCAACTATCCTCCATGGAGGAAATGTACAACAAACAATAATATTCCTTTTCTCATTCTATGATGTCATTGTCTTGAGACTTTTTGAACCAATATGTCACTTATTAAGAATACCAAACTGAATTGTTCATGGCCCTGGCCACTGCTAGACCAGCAGGTGTCCCCCTTCCCTTCTCACTCTACCCTTCCTCAACTCATTGTCAACTCCAACCCCTCTCCCTCTTTCCCTCCATCACATCTTCACATAAAGGGACACAGATGGACCCCCTCTCCCTCTATGTAATGCAACATCAGTCAGTGCCAATATGTCAGTCAGTCACTCCATATCAAATCGAGCGCTTGGGACAATAAGGTTCTCTGCATTTTTGGCAAAATGTTATTGACATAGCCTTGTTCAATGTTCTTTGCCTATATAGTACTCTAACTACCCCCAACTCAAGTTGTTAAGTTCAAAATAATAATAGATAAAAATAGCTGACACCATTCAAACCAATGAGGGTTTGGAACTTTAAAGCCAATTATCTCAGAATCATCTTTTGGCAGATGAAACCTTATAGTCCCAATCTCTTGAAATCCCATGTCCCAGATAGGGTCCAAATCTCTGCCCCATCCAGCCCTCTACAGTGTCCTCTCTGCCGTAAAGATCCTGTATTGCTCTGCTTCTTGCTCTCCTAATGAGGCTTGGTTATGTGCTAGGTGAAGTGGTGAAGAAACACACTGTCGTCTGATCCTATAGCATCTGTGCATTGGGCCCCATCCCTCTAAATCAGAGAGAGAGAGAGAGAGAGAGAGACCCATTTCAGCATGAGAACGGGGTTGGGGCTCGGGAATGTGTAGGAGTGACGGCAGCATAATTTCCTGCTGTCAGGGCTTTCCCCTAGCCCTCTCTGGGTTTTTTCCAGCTCCTGATTGGAGACAGCTTGGACAGACATGGAGTGAGTGGGTTGTTTAAGGGGTGCACATGGTTTGGGAGAAAGGGCAGGAAACATATAGGGGAAAAGTGGAGTGGTGTTACGAAACCCACCTGCTTTCTTGTCCGCGTCTTCCCTGTGCGTAGCTTGATGTACCGTGCTATCAGCTCGTTTCGTCCTGAAAGAGCCAGCACATTGACATTTTAGTTTTGACATTAAAAAAATGATTTGCATTAAGAAAATGTAAAGTTATTCAATATATAATGAGATTTGTGGATTTGTTTACATGCAAAGTTTGATTTAGTTTATTAGTTCATAGTGATATGTCCAACAGTGTAAATCCTTGTTGAATGTATGTAAATGCAACAGGCTTGGCATGGTGTCAGTAGGAGGATAGGTCAGCTAGGGGATGATGAGGTACTTCTAACTTATCATCAGCATGTTGGACGTTGTTGGCTAGGAAAATCAGCTGCAGAGGTGGGAGGGGTGTCTGAGTCTGTGCTAATGTGTCCTGTATGTGTTTGTATTGGTGTAAGTGTGTGTGTATGTAGATGTGTTATCAGTAAAAGTGTGTATTTGTGTAAACGCAAGTGTGTGGGTGTGTATGTGCAAGTACGTACATGTGTGTGCAACAGCACTGGTGTGTGTGTGTGTGTGTGTGTGTGTGTGTGTGTGTGTGTGCTTGCCCTGGTCTGTGTACCCTGCGGGGCTGGTGCTGCTGAAAGACAGGCCACATTGGCTGAGCAGGTGAAGGGGTATAGCAGCCATGCGATCCCAGGCCGGGCTCGGAGGAGACACCACAGCCACAGAGAGTGACGAAGGAGGCCTGGCCTGGAGAGGCAGCTGGTCTGTGTGTGTCAATGTTTATAGAATACGCCTGCAGTAAATCTTAGGCTTGTTCCTCCATCAAGGCTTTGGTTACAGGGCAAAGGACTTGGTTCAATGGTCATGTGGCCTCTCACCTCTTTCCCTGGCCTTGTACACACATGCACACACACGTACAGTACCATTCAAAAGTTTGGACACACCTTCTCATTCAAGGGTTTTTCTCTTTTCTTTATTTTTTATTATTTTCTACATTATAATAGAATAATACTGAAGACATCAAAACTATGAAATAACACATATGGAATCATGTAGTAACCAAAAAAGTGTTAAACAAATCAAAATATATTTGAGATTCTTCAAAGTAGCCACCCTTTGCCTTGATGACAGCTTTGCACACTCTTGGCATTCTCTCAACCAGCTTGAGATAGTTTGGGATGAGTTGGACCGCAAAGTGAAGGAAAAGCAGTAAACAAGTGCTCAGCATATGTGGGAACTCCGTCAAGACTGTTAGAAAAGCATTCCAGGTGAAGCTGGTTGAGAGAATGCCAAGAGTGTGCAAAGCTGTCATCAAGGTAAAGGGTGTCTATTTTGAAGAATCTAAAATATATTTTGTTTAACACTTTTTTGGTTACTACATTATTCCATATGTTATTTTATAGTTTTGATGTCTTCACCATTATTGTACAATGTAGAAAATAGTACAGATAAAGAAAAACCCTTGAATGAGTAGGTGTCCAAACTTTTGACTGGTACTATATGCACACACAAACACACACACTCAGCGTGCCTCCCAGCTGTAGAAGAGTCAAGTTTGCACCACCTCTTAAACACTGTAATTTTTCCCTGTCACACCACATCTCCATGTGAATTAACACAGAGAGAGATCAGTCACGCAACACAACGTGGAACAACCAGCATAATATTTTCCTCACATAGTGATGCTTGGGTCAGAACCCCGACCCTACCCCGTCTGAACCAATCAGAATGCCCGGTTACGTCGAGGAAGGAGCCCAGAAACACTGGCAGGCAATACAAGTGATCTGATTCAGCTTGCACTCCAAAGGGCACCCTATTACCAGAGCCCTGGTGAAAAGTAATGCACTATATAGGGAATAGAGTGCCATTTGGGACACAACCTCCGAATGGAATGCACAACATAGTTTCTCCAGCTCTCTTCTGAGCCTCCTTGCTGGGGATAAGGTTCTAGCAGACGGTGTTTGTTCCGACATACAGTAACTTTCCACTAATCAATCTCTAACAGTGTTAAAGTTTAATAGGGGCCTAGTCCACTGCAGGCAAATTTACGACTTATGAAAGTGGCAGCTGTTAGCATTAGAGGGCGTTGCGGTAAATTTGGCGGTGATGGTTTTCTGTGAAGTGGCGACATGTTCACAAAAGAGTTTAAATTAAGGAGGGCGATTGTAACCTCTTTATACACACACACACACACACAGCTGTAGGGCTCCCTTTGTGTCATGCTTTTATGGATTTAAAACTTTCTCTCAGTCTCCTTATGTCTCCACAAACAGCCCAGTCACGGCACCCATTCACTCTGAATCTTATTTTCATTTCCGGGCTGGAACTGCTCAAGCGTTCAGTGTTTATCAGAAGATGCACTCGCTCGCCAATTGTTTGAGCACCTCAATGCATATTTCTTTAATCCCTTTGGATTTAAAAAAGTGTTCCACATTTCTTGTGCACTTTGCAGTTGCTGACTGAAAGCAGGCAAATACTTTTTGCAAGGTCACTGTGAAGACTTGGCGAGGTCTCTGGGGTGACTTGGCGAGGTCTCTGGGGTGACTTGGCGAGGTCTCTGGGGTGACTTGGCGAGGTCTCTGGGGTGACTTGGCGAGGTCTCTGGGGTGACTTGGCGAGGTCTCTGGGGTGACTTGGCGAGGTCTCTGGGGTGACTTGGCGAGGTCTCTGGGGTGACTTGAGTGGAATCTAGATTTTTGGCATTGTGCTTATAAAATAATTTGAGCCAAGATTGGGCATTATGTTCACAAACTGTCACACAGTCTCTACACACATGACATCCTCCCAGTCCATTCAAAATTAGCATCCTGTATTTGTTACCATTAAACCTAGTCATTAATGAGCTGTTAAGAAGCTGGTGTTCATGTGTTTACAATGCATTGGGAAAGTAGTCGGACCCCTTGACTTTTTCCACATTTTGTTACGTTACAGCCTTATTTTAAAATTGATTAAATAGTTTTTTCTCCTCATCAATCTACACAATACCCGATAATGACAAAGCAAAAACACTTTTTAGACATTTTTGCAAATGTATTAAAAATACAAAACTGAAATATCAAATTTACATAAGTATTCAGACCCTTTACTCAGTACTTTGTTGAAGTACCTCTGGCAGTGATTACAGCCTTGAGTATTCTTGGGTATGACGCTACAAGCATGGCACACCTGTATTTGGGGAATTTTTCCCATTATTCTCTGCAGATCCTCTCAAGCTCTGTCAGGTTGGATGGGGAGCGTCGCTGCACAGCTATTTTCAGGTCTCCAGACATGATTGATCAGGTTTAAGTCTGGGCTCTGACATTCAGAGACTTGTCCCGGAGCTTCTTGTGCGTTGTCTTGGCTGTGTGCTTAGGGCCGTTGTCCTGTTGGAAGGTGAACCTTAGCCCCAGTCTGAGGTCCTGAGTGCTCTGGAGCAGGTTTTCATCAAAGATCTCTCTGTACTTTGCTCCGTTCATCTTTGCCTCGATCCTGACCAGTCTCCCAATCCCTGACGCTGAAAAACTTCCCCATAGCATGATGCTGCCACCACCATGCTTCACCGTAGGGATGGTGCCAGGTTTCCTCCAGACGTGATGCTTGGCATTCAGGCCGAAAGAGTTCAATCAGACCAGAGAATCTTGATTCTCATGGTTTGAGAGTCCTCTGGGTGCCTTTTGGCAAACTCCAAACGGACTGTCATGTGTCTTTTACTGAGCAGTGGCTTCCGTCGGGCCACTCTACCACAAAGGCCTGATTGGTGGAGTGCTGCAGAGATGGTTGTCCTTTTGGAAGGTTCTCCCATCTCCACAGAGGAACTCTGGAGCTCTGTCAGAGTGACCATCGGGTTCTTGGTCACCTCCCTGACCAAGTCCATTCTCCCCCGATTGCTCAGTTCTTCCATTTAAGAATGATGGAGACCACTGTGTTCTTGGGGACCTTCAATGCTGCAGAAATATTTTGGTACCCNTACCACAAAGGCCTGATTGGTGGAGTGCTGCAGAGATGGTTGTCCTTTTGGAAGGTTCTCCCATCTCCACAGAGGAACTCTGGAGCTCTGTCAGAGTGACCATCGGGTTCTTGGTCACCTCCCTGACCAAGTCCATTCTCCCCCGATTGCTCAGTTCTTCCATTTAAGAATGATGGAGACCACTGTGTTCTTGGGGACCTTCAATGCTGCAGAAATATTTTGGTACCCTTCCCCAGATCTGTGGTTCGACACAATCTTGTCTCTGAGCTCTAAGGACAATTCCTTTGACCTCATGGCTTGGTTATTGCTATGACATGCACTGTCAACTGTGGGACCTTATATAGACAGGTGTGTGCCTTTCCAAATCATGTCCAATCCATTGAATTTACCACAGGTGGACTCCAATCAAGTTGTAAAAACATCTCAAGAACGATCAATGGAAACAGAATGCACTTGAGCTCAATTTCGAGTCTCATAACAAAGTGTCTAAATACTTATGTAAATAAGGTATTTCTGTTTATGTTTTTTATAAATGTGCAAAAATTTCTAAAACCCTGTTTTCGCTTTGTCATTATAGGGTATTATGTGTAGATTGTGTCAATTTTTATTTAATTCATTTTAGAATAAGGCTGTAACGTAACAAAATGTGGAAAAAGTCAAGCAGTTTGAATACTTTCCGAATGCACTATATATCAGATGTCCCTGCCACTCCCAGAAATGGACGGGTGGTATGATTTAAAGATTATCCAGACAGATCAGAGACACTGAGAAGTAGTCATTCAGTAGCACCATGATGAGGTCATCATCGTGTGATCGTGTGACTGTGTCAACTGAATGGGTGGTGTCTAGACTCCAGAGAGGGCGACGGAGCAGCAGACCCTGTCCTTGGCCAACTCAGTGGTTTAGGTCAGGTAGGTTAGAGACTGGGATTAGGAAATAGGATCCAAGTTCTCCAGAGCAGAGCAGTGACCGACTCTGGGAACGCAGCTGGTCTAGAGATCATCTGGAAGCGCCAAGAAACACCCTTGGTCCCCTCACCCTCACATCCTCAGGGAAAGGTCAGAGGGGTTAGCGGTGGGTGCAGGATGTGTCACGCGAAGGTGCAGGTGCAACCCTCCCCTCCATCCCTGTCATAAATCTGCCTCCTCTCACAAGGCAGGGTTCCTCTCTGGCCCTGAACGGTCAGTCCCTGCTCTCTGTGTTCTCTCCTTCCCAGAGCATTCCTTACATACCAACACCCTGACTGCCCTGCCTGCTGCAGCACTGGGCCTGCATCTGTTCTCTCTGCTGCCTGCCCCATGGGGGCATACTGGGTTATTGTGTGTGTGTGTATTTGTACTTGTGTGTGCGCACGCAGCTACACCCCTTGACCTCTGTGTACAAACACTCACACCCTCATGACGCTAGAGGACATCCACTCACACCATAGCACATAGCCATCCCAGCCTCGCTAGCCACTCCAGACTCCAGCACAGACGACAACAGAGGACCCAGCTTCTTACGTCTACTCTCCATCTATTCTGAACAGTGGCGTTCCATGGGATCGACATGAGGCCAAACATGCCAGCCACTTTGTAACACACAAACCATCTCTGTTAGACAGAGAGCACACACGCACACATACAGCAAGCCCCTTTCTGAACACACATCTGCCAGCCGTACGGCTTCCGACAGCCTCTCTGTCTCTGGGTGATAACTAAGGTCAGATTTAGGCCGCAGGCAGGAATGTGTTGGCAGGGTGCGATTTCCCCTCGGATAGGATAACTAGCCGAGCGATGTGGAGTGGTGGCGTGGAGACTCCTGACACAGGCCCGTCTCTGAAGCCACTGGCTAGCTCACTTCTCTCTTACTGACACTATCTGCTATGGAGCTGTCCATGCAAAGCTGTTCACTGTCAGTCCTGGAGGGCCAAAACACTTCTGGTTTCCATCCTCTTCTTCTAATAAGGGACTGATTCAGACCTGGGACACCAGGTGAGTGCAATTAACCACCAGGTAGAAACAAAAAACAGAAGCGTTTTGGCCGTCCAGGACCGGAATCGAACAGTCATGCTGTAAAGACTTAGACCGGGATTCAAAGATACAGTATGTGAACATTGCGTTTCAAAGGTGAACTCACTGTAACAGCAGCAGCTGACGGTTTACTCTGTTTCAGTTGAATCCATACAGAACTGTATCTCTCCACCGGTTACATAATATTATAAACTGGGTGGTTCGAGCCCTGAATGCTGATTCGCTGACAGTCGTGGTATATCAGACCGTATACCACGGGTATGACAAAACATTTATTTTTACTGCTCTAACCAGTTTATAATAGCAATAAGGCATATGGGGGTTTGTGATATATGGCCAAAATACTACGGCTAAGGGCTGTGTCCAGGCACTCCGCATTTCATCGTGCTAAAAACAGCCCTTAGCCGTGGTATATTGGCCATATATCGCACCTCCTCAGGCCTTATTGCTTAAATATTCTCTGCAACTCCTCGCCTGTTTTGAATATGTCCGAGAAGTAATCAGTGTTTTACCCCTATTGGATAGGTGTAAGCAAGGGCAAGGGGTTTCTTTACGTAGCTTCTATCTATCTATCTACAGTTGAAGTCGTAAGTTTACATACACCTTAGCCAAATACATTTAAACTCAGTTTTTCACAATTCCTGACATTTAATCCTTGTAAAATTTCCATGTCTTAGGTCAGTTAGGATCACCACTTTATTTTAAGAATGTGTAATGTCAGAATATTAGTAGAGTGATTTATTTCAGCTTTTATTTCTTTCATCAAATTCCCAGTGGGTCAGAAGTTTACATACACTCAATTAGTATTTGGTAACATTGCCTTTAAATTGTTTAACTTGGTTCATATGTTTCGGGTAGCCTTCCACAAGCTTCCCACAATAAGTTGTGTGATTTTTGACCCAATCCTCCTGACAGAGCTGGTGTGACTGAGTCAGGTTTGTAGGCCTTGCTCGCACACGCCTTTTCAGTTCTGCCCACAGATTTTCGATAGGATTGAGGTCAGGGCTTTGTGATGGCCACTCCAATACCTTGACTTTGTTGTCCTTAAGCCATTTTGCCACAACTTTGGAAGTACTGCTTTGGGTCATTGTTCCATTTGAAGACCATTTGCCACGAAGATTTAACTTCTTGACTGAGTCTTGAGGTTGCTTCAATATATCTACATAATTGTCCTCCTCATGATGCCATCTATTTTGTGAAGTGCACCAGTCCCTCCTGCAGCAAAGCACCCCACAACATGATGCTGCCAACCCTGTTCTTCACAGTTGGGATGGTGTTCTTCGGCTTGCAAGCCTCCCCTTTTCCTCCAAACATAAAGATGGTCATTATGGCCAAAAGGTTCTATTTTCGTTTCATCAGACCAGAGAACATTTTTTCAAAAAGTACGATCTTTGTCCCCATGTGCAGTTGCAAACCGTAGTCTGGCTTTTATGGCGGTTTTGAAGCAGTGGCTTCTTCCTTGCTGAGCGGCCTTTCAGGTTATTGCAATATAGGACTCGTTTTACTGTGGATATAAATACTTTTGTGCCTGTTTCCTCCAACATTTTCACAAGGTCCTTTGCTGTTGTTCTGGATGATTGGCACTTTGGCACCAAAGTACGTTCATCTCTAGGAGACAGAACGCATCTCCTTCCTAGCGGTATGATGGCTGCTTGGTCCCATGGTGTTAATACTTGCGTACTATTGTTTGTGCAGATGAACTTGGTACCTTCAGGTGTTTGGAAATTGCCTCCAAGGATGAACCAGACTTGTGGAGGTCTACAATTTTTTTCTGAGGTCTTGGCTGATTTATTTAGATTTTTCCATGATGTCAAGCAAAGTTTGAGTTTGAGTGTCCAGTCTCGCCAATGTCAGTCTCTTGACAAAAGGTTGATGAAATCCGAGCAAGGGTAACATTCCAGAGAGACATCAGAGACTGTAACGTTCTTTGCTTCACGAAAACATTGCTCACTCGAGAGACGCTAACGGAGTCGGTGCAGCCAGCTGGTTTCTTCCCGCATCGCGCCGACAGAAACAAACATCTTTCTGGTAAGAAGAGGGGCGGGGGTGTATGCCTTATGATTAACGAGACGTGGTGTATCATAAACAACATACAGAACTCAAGTCATTCTGTTCACCCTGATTTAGAATTCTCACAATCAAATGTCGACCGCATTATCTACAAAGGGAATTCTCTTCGATTATAATCACAGCCGTATATATTCCCCCCCAAGCAGACACATCGATGGCCCTGAACGAACTTTATCTAACTCGATGTAAACTGGAAACCACAACCCTGAGGCCGCATTCATCGTAGCTGGGGATTTTAACAAGGCTATCTGAAAACAAACTCCCTAAATTCTATCAGCATATCGATTGTGCTACCAGGGCTGGTAAAACCTTGGATCATTGTTATACTAACTTCCGCAACGCATATAAGGCCCTGCCCCGCCCTCCTTCGGAAAAGCTGACCACGACTCCATTTTGTTGCTTCCAGCCTACAAACAGAAACTAAAACAGCAAGCTCCCGCGCTCAGGTCTGTTCAACGCTGGTCCGACCAATCTGATTCCACGCTTCAAGACTGCTTCGATCACGTGGATTGGGATATGTTCCGCATTGCGTCCACAACAACATTGACGAATACGCTGATTCGGTGAGCGAGTTCATTAGAAAGTGCATTGACGATGTCGTACCCACAGCAACGATTAAAACATTCCCAAACCAGAACCGTGGATTGATGGCAGCATTCGCGTGAAACTGAAAGCGCGAACCACTGCTTTTAACCAGGCAAGGTGACCGGAAACATGACCGAATACAAACAGTGTAGCTATTCCCTCCGCAAGGCAATCAAACAAGCTAAGTGCCAGTATAGAGACAAAGTAGTCGCAATTCAACAGCTAGACGCAAGAGGTATGTGGCAGGGTCACAGTCAATCACGGATTACAAAAAAAAACCAGCCCCGTCGCGGACCAGGATGTCTTGCTCCCAGACAGACTAAATAACTTTTTTGCTCGCTTTGAGACAATACAGTGCCACTGACACAGCCCGCTACCAAAACCTGCGGGCTCCTTCACTGCAGCCGAGGTGAGTAAAACATTTAAACGTGTTAACCCTCGCAAGGCTGCAGGCCCAGACGGCATTCCCAGCCGCGTCCTCAGAGCATGCGCAGACCAGCTGGCTGGTGTGTTTAAGGACATATTCAATCAATCCTTATCCCAGTCTGCTGTTCCCACATGCTTCAAGAGGCCACCATAGCTTTCTTGGAACAGGAACAAGGAACTGAGCTAAACGACTACCGCCCCGTAGCACTCACTTCCGTCATCAGAAGTGCTTTGAGAGACTAGTCAAGGACCATATCACCTCCACCCTACCTGACACCCTAGACCCACTCCAATTTGCTTACCGACCCAATAGGTCACAGACGACGCAATCGCAACCACACTGCACACTGCCCTAACCCATCTGGAAAAAGAGGAATACCTATGTGGAGAATGCTGTTCATCGACTACAGCTCAGCTTTTAACTCCATAGTACCCTCCAAACTCGTCATCAAGCTCGAGACCCTGGGTCTCGACCCCGCCTGTGCAACTGGGACCTGGACTTCCTGACGGGCCGCCCCCAGGTGGTGAGGGTAGGTAACAAACCTCTACCCCGCTGATCCTCAACACTGGGCCCCACAAGGGTGCGTTCTGAGCCCTCTCCTGTACTCCCTGTTCACCCACGACTGCGTGGCCATGCATGCCTCCAACTCAATCATCAAGTTTGCGGACGACATCAGTGGTAGGCTTGATTACTACCAACAACGACGAACGGCCTACAGGAGGAGGTGAGGGCCCTCGGAGTGTGGTGTCAGGAAAAATACCTCACACATACGTCAACAAACACAAAGGAGATGATTGTGGACTTCAGGAAACAGCAGAGGGAGCACCCCCCTATCCACATCGACGGGACAGTAGTGGAGAAGGTGGAAAGTTTTAAGTTCCTCGGTGTACACATCACGGACAAACTGAATTGGTCCACCCACACAGACAGCGTTGTGAAGAAGGCGCAGCGCGCCTCTTCAACCTCAGGAGGCTGAAGAAATTCGGCTTGTCACCAAAAGCACTCACAAACTTCTACAGATGCACAATCGAGAGCATCCTATCGGCGCTGTATCACCGCCTGGTACGGCAACTGCTCCGCCCACAACCGTAAGGCTCTCCAGAGGGTAGTGAGGTCTGCACAACGCACACACGGGGGCAAACTACCTGCCTCCAGGACACCTACACCACCCGATGTCACAGGAAGGCCATAAAGATATCAAGGACAACAACCACCCGAGCCACTGCCGTTCACCCCGCTATCATCTAGAAGGGCGAGGTCAGTACAGGTGCATCAAAGCAGGACGGAGGACAGAAGCTGTTTTTCAATCTCAAGCCATCAGACTGTTAAACAGCCACCACTAACATTTAGTGGCCGCTGCCAACATACTGACTCAACTCCAGCACTTTAATAATGGGAATTGATGGAAATTATGTAAAAATGTATCACTAGCCACTTTAAACAATGCACTTATATTATGTTTACATACGCTACATTACTCATCTCATATGTATATGTATATACTGTACTCTATATCATCTACTGCATCTTGCCATCTTTATGTAATACATGTATCACTAGCCACTTTAAACTATGCCACTTTATGTTTACATACCCTCATTACTCATCTCATATGTATATACTGTACTCTATACCATCTACTGCATCTTGCCTATGCCGTTCTGTACCATCACTCATTCATATATCTTTATGTACATATTCTTTATCCCTTTACACTTGTGTGTATAAGGTAGTAGTTGTGGAATTGTTAGGTTAGATTACTTGTTGGTTATTACTGCATTGTCGGAACTAGAAGCACAAGCATTTCGCTACACTCGCATTAACATCTGCTAAACATGTGTATGTGACAATTAAAATTTGATTTGATTTGAAGCAGATGTCCTAACCGACTTGCCAAACTATAGTTTGTTAACAAGAAATTTGTGGAGTGGTTGAAAAACAAGTTTAATGACTCCAACCTTAGTGTATGTAAACTTCCAACTTCAACTGTATCTATCCAGTCATGTCAGATCTTGGGATACGTAATGAGAGAGCATTCGATCAGGGCCTTAGACAGAGGTGAGATGCATGTCAGAGCCAAGCAAGACAGCCATGTCTGAATTCTGGAGGCACCTTAGTGGAAATGCAGTGATGATTCCTCAAAGTCCCTGGGAGGATCCTATCGCATGTGAGAGTAAAGGTCAAGACAGGGCTAGGGCTACAGAGCCAGGGTCAGGTTCAGACTCAGGACCTCCCCCATTGACTGCTGTGCTGTGCCCCTGCACCGCTCCAGCCTCATCCTCAGGTGTCGCCACTACCCACTACCCAGCAAACCCTGACCTGGCCATGCCTTCAAGTACTCTCTCTGGAGACAGAAAACAGTGACCCCACTGCAGTAGTACTCTCTCTTGAGTCAGAAAACAGTGACCCCACTGCAGTAGTACTCTCTCTGGAGACAGAAAACAGTGACCCCACTGCAGTAGTACTCTCTCTGGAGACTCAGCAATGATATGGTGACCGTACTGAGAACTCTGTCCTGTCTCAGCTGCTATTACAAAAGAAACATGACACAGGAGCACTTTACCAAAAGGCTACTAGCTACACACAGCCTTCTGTCCAGTGAATCTCTCACTTGACTGGGAAAGTTGGGACCTGGGTGAGGAGGATAATTATTTATTTCCATTGGGCCTTTCCTTTACATCATACACTGTTATTAATGAGGGTTGACAGAAAAAAACTGCTGCTCTCTGTTTGCAGGGCACGTTGGCGTCTACACAAGAGAGACAAACATGTCAAGATGTTTGTCGGCAATAAAACCCTTGCAATGAAGGCCAGAGAAAACAGATGTTCACTATAGGAGGTATAGCGGGAGAGCAGGTGTGAAAGAACATGATGACTGAATAAAATATTATAATATGTCAGTTATTTTTGCATAAGGCATAAGACAAGGGCCTTTTTCTGATTATGTAAATAATAAAAGTGATTACAAGAAGAGTTATGAGTGATTATCCAACGGGTGGGTCTAATCCTGAATGCTGATTGGTTAAAACTGAGCTTCTTGGGCATTATCACTTAATTATTCAATCACTGTAAATAAACAACCAACATTTCCACTATCAAATGTGCTATTTTCATATACGGCCTATATGGGTATCCTATACCTTGTGGCAAAGCACTTATCCAACTGTCCATCCCTCCTCCCCTATAACACACATCATTTGTCATCCCGGCTCTGAAAAGCCTTTCTACCCGGTGGATCCGTTACTTTACACGCCGGACGTTAGTCAGATGGGGCAAAAACCTCCACAATATCCGTGACACTGTCTTAATAGGCGAGCTAATAACTGCAGTGAGTAATAAGCATGACGGCCAGACTATTATGAGAAAAATGCCATGAATGCATGAGGAAATATGAGACAAAAACATTCCTCTCGATATAAGAAATTACAATTGGATGAAGAGGATCTACACGCATACTACAAAATGAACGGTTCCCCATCTCAATATGGCATTGTTGCCTCAAATGGCACTTGTTCAGTGTTGTAGACAGGAAATGCAATACAGTGCATTCGGAAAGTATTCAGACCACTTGACTTTTTCCACATTTTGTTACGTTACAGACTTATTCTAAAATGGATTAAATAGTTTCCCCCCCTAATCAATCTACACACCATATCCCTTAATAACTAAGCAAAAACAGATTGTTAGACATTCAGATCCTTTACTCGGTACTTTGTTGAAGCAGCTTTGGCAGCGATTACAGTCTCGAGTCTTCTCCCATTCTTCTCTGTAGATCATCTCAAGCTCTATCATGTTGGATGGGAAGTGTGTGCAAAGCTGTCATCAAAGGGTGGATATTTGAAGAATCTCAAATATAAAATATATTTTGATTTGTTTAACACTTTTTTGGTTACTACATGATTCCATATGTGTTATTTGATGTCTTCATTATTATTCTACAATGTAGAAAATAGTCAAAATAAAGAAAAACCCTTGAATGAGCAGGTGTTCTAAAACCTTTGACCGGTAGTGTATTTCCATAGGTTTTCCTCTCACTTCATGTAATGATATACTTAAATTTAAAACGAGATTTAAAATGAGATTAACATAGCTTTAGGTTGAAATGAGTTGAGTTGGAGCAATGTGTCGAAAGGTCTGTCAATGACCCTGACAGGGCTGATATACAGGGTGGGGGGTCAGTGTGGGGGGTGGGCTTAGCTGTTTAGGGGCTGATGGGGTGTGGGGGGCAGCGGGTTCAGTCTTGTCTCTTTTCTCATGTAGTAAATTTTGTCTGGCCGTGAGGCTGTGGTGAACTTGGGGAGCAGTTGGAGGTTAGCTGAAAGGTAGACAGACCCACTGAGAGACTGACAGGGGGGGGGGGGGGGGGGGAGTGCATGATAAATCCCAGAAATAGCAGCGAACAGAGGAGGGCGGCATAAAGACACACACACACACCAGGGACAGGTGCAGAATGCCCCGGAGCCGCACAAGACACCGCCGCTACCTTGGTGTTTATTTGTTTCCCTCCCCTCACTCCAAGCACTCAAAGGGTAAACGTCTATTCTGGTATAGGGTTACAGCGGAGCTGCCTTGAACCCCGGTTCCAAGCGCATGCCATTCCTAACGGCCCATCGTGCTCCCTGGCACGCATCACCCGCCCCTGACCCCCGTGGGGAGGAAGGGGCACCTCAGTGCGCCCCCCCAGCTCTCACCACCCTCCCCTCCCTCCCCAGCCTCTCTTCCCCTAAAACAGAATGTGACACCTGCCCCCTCTCCTCCGTCCCATTATTGCAGGCTTTATAAGGGGTTAGAGTTGATCAGGGGACGGCTCTGAACTCGCCGGGCCCAGATAGCCTAGCATATGGCTAAAGGAGCTGGCTCAGAGAGGGGAGATGACAGACCTCCTCTGAAAAGCACACAACCACCCGCTCCGTTTGGACCCAACGCTTTTCCACCACCAGCAGACGAGCTATCGTTATCGCAAGCCATCTGTTAGCAGACGTCTACCAGCAAGACCTAGTGTGTCCTATCAAATCAAAGTTTATTGGTTGCGTACACAGATTTTTATTTATTTAACTAGGCAAGTCAGTTAAGAACAAATTCTTATTTACAATGACAGTCTACCAAGAGGCAAAAGGCCTCCTGTTGGGACGAGGGCTGGGATTAAAAATGTAGGACAAAACAGACATCACGACAAGATAGACACCACAACACTACAAAAAGAGAGACCTAAGACAACAACACAGCATGGCAGCAACACATGACAGCATAGCATGGTAGCAACACAACATGACAACAACACGGTAGCGAAACAATATGGCAGCAGCACAACCTGGTAGCAGAACAAAATTTGTACAAACATTGTTAGGCACAGACAACAGCACAAAGGGCAAAAAGGTAGAAACAACAATTCATCACGCAAAGCAGCCACAAATGTCAGTAAGAGGGACCATGATTGAGTCTTTGAATGTATGGAGATAAAACTATCCAGTTTGGGGCCTCCCGAGTGGTGCAGCGGTTTAAGGCACTGCATCGCAGTGCTAGAAGCGTTTCTACAGGCTGTGTCACAACCAGCCATGGCCGGGAGTCCCATAGGACAGAGCACAATTGGCCCATCGTCATCCGGGTTAGGATAGGATTTGGCCGGTGGGGCTTTGGCTCATCGCACACTAGCGACTCTTTGTGGCAGGCCGGGTGCCTGAGGGCTGACTCCGGTCGTCAGTTGAATGGTGTTTCCTCTGACACATTGGTGAGGCTGGCTTCTGGGTTAAGGTGGCGGGTGTTGTTTCGGAGGACACATTACTCCACCTTAGCCTCTCCCAAGACAGCGACTAGACAAGATCAAAAAGGGGTTAAAAATACAAAATAAATAAACTGTCCAGTTAGAGTGTTTGTTGCAGCTCCTTCCAGTCGCTAGCTGCAGCGAAAAGAGGAGCGACCCAGGGATGTGTGTGCTTTGGGGACCTTCAACAGAATGTGACTGGCAGAATGGGTGTTGTATGTGGAGGATGAGGACTGCAGTAGGTATCTCAGATAGGGGGGAGTGAGGCCTAAAGAGGGTTTTATAAATTAGCATCAACCAGTGGGTCTTGTGCCAGGTATACAAAGATGGGCAGTTTACAGAGGAGTATAGAGTGCAGTGATGTGTCCTATAATTGGTGGCATTGGTGGCAAATCTGATGGCCGAATGGAAAGAACATCCAGCCGCTTGAGAGCACCCTTACCTGCTAATCTCTAATTTACATCTTCATAATCTAGCATGGGTAGGATGGTCATCTGAATCAGGGTTAGTTTGGTAGCGGGGGTGAAAGAGGAGCGATTATGATGGAGGAAACCAAGTCTAGATTTAACTTCAACCTGCAGCTTTGAAAATGTGCTGAGACAAGGACAGTGTACCATCTAGCCATTCTCCCAAGTACTTGTATGAGGTAACTACCTTATTAAGATCTAAACCCTCAGATATATTAATCACTCCAGTAGGGAGAGGGGCATTTTGCAGATGTTATCCCATATGTAAGAAATATCAGAACGAGCAATGTCAGAGTCCAAAATGTGGAAAAAGTCAAGGGGCCTTTTTACAAATTTATAAAAATGAAAAGGTACACATTTACATAAGTAGTCAGACCCTTTACTCAGTACTTTGTTGAAGCACCTTTGGCAGTGATTACAGCATCAAGTTTTTTTGGGGTATGACACGACAAGTATTTGGGGAGTTCCTCCCTTCTCTGCAGATCCTCTCAAGCTCTGTCAGGTTGGATGGGGAGCGTTGCAGCACAGCTATTTTCAGGTCTCTCCAGAAGTGTTCGATCTCGGTCAAGTCCGGGCCCTGGCTGGGTCACTCAAGGACATTCAGACACTAGACCCAAATCCACTACTGTGTTGTAATGGCTGTGTGCTTAGGGTCATTATCCTGTTGTTATCCTGTTTCCCCAGTCTGAGGTCCTGAGTACTCTGGAGCAGGTTTTCATCAAGGATCTCTGTACTTTGCTCTGTTCATCTTTGCCTCGATCCTGACTAGTCTCCCAATTCCTGACACTGAAAAATATCCCCAAAGCATGATGCTACCACCCCCATGCTTCACCGTAGGGATGGTGCCAGGTTTCCTCCAGACGTGATGCTTGGCATTCAGGACAAAGAGTTCAATCTTGGTTTCATCAGACCAGAGAATCTTGTTTCTCATGGTCTGAGAGTCTTGAGGTGCCTTTTGGCAAACTCCAACAGGGCTGTCATGTGCCTTTTACTGAAGAGTGGCTTCCGTCTGGCCACTCTACCATAAAGGCCTGATTGGTGGAGTGCTGCAGAGATGGTTGTCCTTCTGGAAGGTTCTCCCATCTCCACAGAGGAGCTCTGTCAGAGTGACCATTGGGTTCTTGGTATTATGGGGTATTGTGTGTAGATTGCTAAGGAATTTGTTTAGATTTAATCAATTTTAGAATAATGCTGTAACGAAACAAAATGTAGAAAAAGTCAAGGGGTCTGAATACTTTCCAAAGGTACTGTGTATATATATACAATACCAGTCAAAAGTTTGGACACACCTACTCATTCAAGGGTTTTTCTTATTTTTAATTTTTTTTCCTACATTATAATATAATAATAGTGAAGACATCAAAAGTATGAAATAACACATGGAATCATGTAGTAACCAAAAAAGTGTTAAACAAATCAAAATATATTTTAGATTCTTCAAAGTAGCCACCCCCCCAAAGTAGCCACCTTGATGACAGCTTTGCACACTCTTGGCATTCTCTCAACCAGCTTCACCTGGAATGCTTTTCCAACAGCTCATTGTTGGCTGCCTTTCCTTCACTCTGTGGTCCAACCCCGACCTTCGGGGTCTATCAGCCGGGTTAGATCAGGGTAGTTTTCGACTCCAATGCACAGCAGTATGGTCTCTCCAACAACATGCTGCTCACAGGCCCAGACCTAAACAATAGTCTTCTGGGAGTTCTCATCCGCTTCAGGAAAAAACATGTAATAATAACAGCAGATATCCAACAGATGCTTTATTGTTTCGTTGTGAGAGAAGATCACAGAAACTMCCTGAGAATCTTATGGTACAGAGACAATGACATCACAAAAACATAATTGAGTATAGGATGAAGGTCCACAACTTCGGCAACAGCCCATGTCCTGCCGTCACTGTCTACGGGCTCAGGCGAGCCGCTCAAGAAGGTGAGCAAGATCACGGAGCAGACACTTGACAGTTCGTGGAGAGACATTTCTATGTGGATGATGGGCTCAAGTCTCTGCCCACAGACACAGAGGCCATCGACCTGTTACGGAGAATACAAGCAGCACTCGCGGAGTCAAACCTGCGACTGCAAAATATTGCATCAAACAGTGCGACTGATGGAGGCACTAAACTGAAAAATAACAAAACATAGATCACCGGATTTTCATCTGTTAAAAAAATAAAATAATTAACATTCCACCCATGAGGCCAAAAGAGGGCGATTTGGGTTATTTGACTGCAGGAAATGGTCTCCAGTTACAATAAATGCGGCCGCAGGATTTGCGGTTTCCAATTTGCACRAAGTCCAGTAGGGTTCCTTGAGAGCCGTAGCGTTGTTGGCTTGGGGGGGAATATAGAGAACACTGCATTGGTGATGACCGAAGACAATTCGCTCGGGAGGTAATGCGGTCAGCATTTGATGGTGAGATATTCCAGATCGGGAGAACAAAAGGACTTCATGTACGTTACCACAATCACACCATGAGTTGTTAATCATGAAACATATTCCTCCAACTTTCTTTTCCCAGGTCCCTTTATGGCTTTCTGAAGGGTCTATAAGCACTCTATAGTACTAACAGCATTCTATGGTAGACAAAACAATCCTTCTACATTGCGTATGTGTCACGCCCTGATCTGTTTCACCTGTCTTTGTGCTCGTCTCCACCCCCCTCCAGGTGTCGCCCGTCTTCCCCATTATCCCCTGTGTATTTATACCTGTGTTCTCTGTTTGTCTGTGGCCAGTTTGTTTTGTTTCGTGAAGCCTACCAGCATTCTGCCCTCTGTTCCTGTCTCTTGAATGTTCCTGTTTTTCCAGGTTTTGACCTTTTCTGCCCACCCTGACCCTGAGCCTGCCTGCTGTCCTATACCTTTGCCCCACTACTCTGGATTTACCGACCTCTGCCTGACCTGACCCTGAGCCTGCCTGCCATCCTGTAGCTTTGCCCCACTACTCTGGATTATTGACCTGTYGTTTGCCTGCCCCTGTTGCTGTAATAAACACTGTTACTTCGACACAGTCTGCATTTGGGTCCTACCTGAAATGTGATAGTATGTCCGAAACACATTGCTTATCTAAATATTTTCCCTTATCATTGCATATAACTTTTTTATTCCAAAATGTTAATTGGACTGCAACACTTAAAAGCCAATGAYGTAACATAGGTATGAAGGCCAACAAGAAATTAAGTAATGTATGTCTGACATAAATGTATGATTGATAATGAGATATGGCAAAACGGGGTAAACAACATGCCCTCACCATAGTTATGTAATCGAATAGTGCGGTAGGTAACCTAGCGGTTAAGAGTGTTGGGCCAGTAATCGAAAAGTCGCTGGTTCGAATCAAGGCACTTAACCCTAATTGCTCCTGTAAGTCGCTCTGGATAAAATCGTCTGCTAAATTACAAAAATGTCAATGAATACTAGTATAGTACAGAAATGGCTGAGGGAGAGAGGGAAGGTGARCGGATTATGTCAAGTATCAATCAGAACGTGAGTAGCAGCATGGAGAGGTGTGTGACATCCATGGTGCCATCACACGCTACTCAGCCACGTGGACGGAGGGGAGGGACAGCTGGGCAGAAACCCAGCATGGTGTGTGAACCAGAGTGCTGTGAGTGGTGGTGGTAGTGAGAGGGTGTGTGGAACTATGTGTGTACTCTGGGATACTGCCATTTATCACTCACAACTCAGAACTGTGTGTGTGTGTGTGTGGGGGGAACTGTGTGAAGTAAATGTGTGTATACGTATGTAGGACTTATTTGTGAGGGAAAGTGGTCAGTGCAGATATAACTGGCATACCGGCATATCTTCAATTTCAAGGGACATGGGTCCATAAGAGTGTATGTACATGAACGTTTGAGGGGACAGCATATAGTCAGTCATCATATAAAACCAGGGAATAGATGGGAAAAGGGTTGGGCATACCATACATCTTTCCCTCGTCGGAGAGGATAATCTTCCTGCGTCCGCAGGGCGGGTAGATGGACAGGGCCTCATGGAAGCTCTGTTCGATGTCAGGGCTCCACACGCCCTCCGCATCGTTCTCCAGAGCCTTGTCCAGAGGCTCGTTCAGCTCCTCACTGCTGCCCCCAGGGGAGGGGGCTGGCACCCACTCCGCAGACGTGGTGGGGGCAGGGGGGGGACCACAACAGGGCTGGGGTTGGAGGGATCGGGGGGGGCGGGTAGACCCAGGAGGGGGGTTGGGGTGGGGTGTAGATGGTGTCTTCCAGTTGCCAATGACAGGACAAGACAGGGGAGAATGATCCTGAGAAAGTAAAATACATAACATTTAGGTCAGGTGAGGTTGAGTCAAGGAGTGCTGGCTAGAAGAATGTTAGGCCAAGAACAAGAGCATAGGAAGGCAATACCCATCGTAAACAGTGAATGACCATATGATATGCTTTAAAGGATTGCTTTCAAATATTGATTATGCTGCTAAGTATTTGATACTTTGAATTGTCTTGGTATCCATAGTTATGTACTGTCTGTGACTATGTATGATAAGCTATTCCCATGCTAAAAACTTGCCAGATCTCCCTCAAACAAGACGTTCAAACATCAAGAAACTTCCTGGTAAAATTAAGATGAAACAAAAACCACAACAAAATTCTGGTCAATTGACGTCAGCCCAAGGAGGTCGAACTATCTAGGAAAGCGATAGCTATGTCAGCTGAGTGTGGTCATATGAAGAGCGGCGTGCGCGCAAATGCTATGAAATCTTAGATCACATCAGTGGGGAGTTGCTAATACTACTTGGATAAAGCACCTCGGATCAGAAATTAGATTATGGAGCCATGAAAACAAACAGCATGGCACCTAGAGGCCAAGGTGATGGCCGAGGACAGGGCCGAAGAGAGGGCTGAGGACAGGGCCGAGGACAGGGCCGAAGAGAGGGCCGAGGACAGGGCCGAGGACAGGGCCGAGGACAGGGCCGAGGGCAGGGCCGAGGAGAAGGCAGAGGAGTAACAGACTGGGATCTCAAACACACCGCCATGGACATTTTCAAATACTTTATCTGTGCTCGATTGAGCTTGCCTGGCTTAATAATGGACTAACAGAATAGCACCAAAACTGTAAACTCTGCCCATCTGGCAGTCTACAGGCAAGCTGAAGCAAATGTTCAAAGTATGTGAAAGATTTCAAATAGTATTTGAACCCAGGTTGGGGATCGACAAAGACACTTAGTCAGACATATCAAGGAGGAGATCATATCATATCAGGGTTATTTAGGCAATTACACTTCGAAACACTCAAGGAAATGATCAGGCTAGATGTTTGAGAACTGGTCAGGACATGGGGTCAGGGAATAACTCCTAGCTCTACAAATGTCTCATCACAAGAAACGGACGAGTCTCAATCATTGTTTGTGTTCCTCCAGAGGCAATCTGGGCTGCCAATTGCCAATTAAGGCTATTGACATTGTTAGTCAGTATGAAGCATGATTTGCCTGGTTGTATTCGGTCCTCCTGTTCACCACAGTGACAATATTTAGCTTTAAAGCAAATTTACTGCAATTCTACACAGCCATGTGGCTGAGATAACATTTGCTGTTTTAAGTTTACACTGGAAACGTTTTCCCATTCTGATTTACTGTTTGGATAAAAAAAAATGCTTAGGCAGCCCCCCCATTATTTTTCTGTGCAGAAAAACCCTGAGTGAGTAACGATCTCCATCCAGCCAGTCACCCTCTCTTCCTCTGAGCCCCCTGACGTACCAATGGGCTTCCCGTAAATGAGTTGGCCAGTTAACCATACATGTACACACACAACACGAACGCACACACATGACCGAGATAACTAAAATACACACACCAAACAAACGCATGAGACAATGTATCTATTCAGAGGCCATGGGGCAAACTGACCACACACAGATCAACATCCATACACAAACAACAGGTAATGACCCTCACACTCCCTCCCTATTTTTTTTATTTTATTTAACTAGGCAAGTCAGTTAAGAACAAATTCTTATTTACAATGACAGCTTAGGCCCTATTGTCTGTCTCTGTTTTATCTCACTGTTTCTCTCTCCCTCCCTCCCTCCCTCCCTCCCTCTCGCTCTCTCAATTTTTTCTCTCTCTGTTTCTCTTTCCCTCTCCCCCCTCCCTCGTTCTCTGGACTCTCCATACTGAACTATAGTTTAGTGAGTTAACAAAAGAACCCAGGAATGTACAGGCTACATGGACACTATATTAACCTAATTGAAAAACCGGAATGATGGGGATAACACTACAGAGGGGTATACTACAAAGCAGGATCAATGAGTTAGCCAGCTAACTTTGATAAACAACCAGAAATAACTGCATATGTTATGGTTCATTAAGAAAGCTAAACTTAAATATGTGTTTATCATTGTTGAGTAAACTGGATCATTCCCATTTCAAACTTATCTTTCTGATGAAGGAAAAGGAAACCGCACACTGCTCTTGATAGTATCACCGATATTTAATAAGCTTACGTATCGGCCACACGGCCTTCGTCAGAGCCGATACGAGAAACTTATCTTTCTAAAAAATTAAAAGTTATGGTCAGAATATTTAGGCAAGTTAGCTGGCTAACTAATTGATCCTGCTTTGTAGTACCCCTCTGGTAGAATTCAGTCTCATTACTACTGACTGACCCTAAAGAAGCACTGAACTAAAGCTCTGTCAAGCACACCATACTGAAATGAGTGTGACAGTGTTTACTCCAATCAGTTTGTTTAGGGTGGGCTTTCTGGAATAGTTATGAAACTTGTTGTAATGGAATATCTGTCTCGGCCAGACCCCTGCTAAGGCCTTGTCATAATAAGTAAAACAACTGAGGAGGGCAAACTTACACTGTAGAGCCCATTTCTTTGCTCTGGTGGTGAACCTTAGTAACTTTTTAAATAAGGGGTCTATGGTGAAATGGTCTTTGTGGTCATTGTATCTTTGCTGTGCTTCAAAAGAGTATGTTTCATAACTTTGCTCACAAAGTAACCTGGAGTAAAGGACAACTGCAATTACAATGTAATAATCCAATACTGATAAAGAGAATGTTTAGTGCAGAGTGAGATCTGTGGGGCATAAGCCATTAGGGTGCTGGTTAGGTTCCTAAGTCAAAGTGTCCAGCAGGGTTAATTGACCTAAGCCCCTTAAACCAGGCTGCCCCTTCCACAGCGCCCTTATCCCCTACCTCGGCCCCTCTCCCCTGGGCCTGCTCAGCAGGATAATCCCCCAGCTGGTGCTGCGCTCAGGGGCCCCTCCCACAACACAGACACACACATACAGATGCAAACACACACTTTCATTATGAAAACAGAAATAAACATAGGCCCACTTATTCAAACTATTGTGTGTTGCCACCCCCTCACCCCCCCATCCATAAGAGGTAACAGCTTCATCAGTACCCCTGGCACCGGTGCTGTAGGTTGGGAAGGACTATGGGTTGCAGGGGGCACCAACTGAGGACCATGCCAGAGAGGGTTGGCAGTTGGAGGGGTGTATGGGGGCAGCAGAGAGGGGGAGGGGCTCCGCTGGACACAATCTCCTCTAATCGGGACCGGAATGTAAAGCTTGAAAACATCCTCTCATATAACGCCGTGGCCGTCATCCCAAATGAAAACATACTCTCATATAAAGCCGTGGCCGTCATCCCAAATGATAACATACTCTCATATAACCCCGTGGCCGTCATCCCAAATGAAATACACTCATATAACGCCGTGGCCGTCATCCCAAATGAAAACATGCTCTCATATGATGATCAGGAATCAGGCTGGGCGGGGAGTGGGAAAGCATCGGGAGAGAAAGGAACGTATTTGTATGGCATGTTTTCTGCTGAGAGCACATGGTCTCTGACACGGTGTCCCACTGTGTTGCCCTGTAAGGAGCAGATCAACTTTGCTCTCTGAACCCACACACACACACGTACAGAATGATGTGCTCACAAACACACGTCTATCACAAACACACACAAACACACCAGAGGGAAAAAAATTCTAGATCACCTGTACTCCACACACAGAGACGCGTACAAAGCTCTCCCTCGCCCTCCATTTGGTAAATCCGACCACAACTCTATCCTCCTGATTACAAGCAAAAACTAAAGCAGGAAGCACCAGTGACTTGGTCTATAAAAAAGTGGTCAGATGAAGCAGATGCTAAACTACAGGACTGTTTTGCTATCACAGACTGGAACATGTTCCGGGATTCTTCTGATGGCATTGAGGAGTACACCACATCAGTCACCCACATACCCTAACCAGAAGCCAATGATTACAGGCAACATTCGCACTGAGCTAAAGGGTAGAGGCGCTGCTTTCAAGGTGTGGGACTCTAACCCGGAAGCTTACAATAAATCCTGCTATGCCCTGTGACGAACCATCAAACAGGCAAAGCGTCAATACAGGGCTAAGATTGAATCATACTACACCGGCTCCGACGCTCGTCTTATGTGGCAGGGCTTGCAAACTATTACAGACTACAAAGGGAAGCACAGCCGCGCACTGCCCAGTGACACGAGCCTACCAGACGAGCTAAATCACTTCTATGCTCGCTTCGAGGGAAGCAACACTGAGGCATCCATGAGAGCATCAGCTGTTCCGGACGACTRTGATCACGCTCTCCGTAGCCGACGTAAGACCTTTAAACAGGTCAACATACACAAGGCTGCGGGGCCAGACGGATTACCAGGACGTGTGCTCCGGGCATGTGCTGACCAACTGGCAGGTGTCTATACTGACATTTTCAACATGTCCCTGATTGAGTCTGTAATACCAACATGTTTCAAGCAGACCACCATATGCCCTGTGCCCAAGAACGCCAAGGTAACCTGCCTAAATGACCCAGACACTCACGTCCGTAGCCATGAAGTGCTTTGAAAGGTTGGTAATGGCTCACATCAACACCATTATCCCAGAAACCCTAGACCTACTCCAATTTGCATACCGCCCAAACAGATCCACAGATGATGCAATCTCTATTGCACTCCACACTGCCCTTTCCCACCTGGACAAAAGGAACACCTATGTGAGAATGCTATTCATTGACACCATAGTACCCTCAAAGTTCATCACTAAGCTAAGGATCCTGGGACTAAACACCTCCCTCTGCAACTGGATCCTGGACTTCCTGACGGGCCGCCCCCAGGTGGTGAGGGTAGGTAGCAACATCTGCCACGCTGATCCTCAACACTGGAGCTCCCCAGGGGTGTGTGCTCAGTCCCCTCCTGTACTCCCTGTTCACCCACGACTGCATGGCCAGGCACGACTCCAACCCCATTAAGTTTGCAGACGACACAACAGTGGTAGGCCTGATCACCGACAACGACGAGACAGCCTATAGGGAGRAGGTCAGAGACCTGGCCGGGTGGTGCCAGAATAACAACCTTCCCTCAACGTAMMCAAGACTAAGGAGATGATTGTGGACTACAGGAAAAAGAGGACAGCGCATGCCCCCATTCTCATCGACGGGGCTGTAGTGGAGCAGATTGAGAGCTTCAAGTTCCTTGGTGTGCACCAAACACACCAAGACAGTCGCGAAGAGGGCACGACAAAGCCTATTCCCCCTCAGGAAACTAAAAAGATTTGGCATGGGTCCTGAGATCCTCAAAAGGTTCTACAGCTGCAACATCGAGAGCATCCTGACTGGTTGCATCACTGCCTGGTACGGCAATTGCTCAGCCTCCGACCGCAAGGCACTACAGAGGATAGTGCGTATGGCCCAGTACATCACTGGGGCTAAGCTGCCTGCCATCCAGGACCTCTACACCAGGTGGTGTCAGAGGAAGGCCCTATAAATTKTCAAAGACCCCAGGCACAGACTGTTCACTCTACTACCGCATGGCAAGCATTACCGGAGTGCCAAGTCTAGGACAAAAAGGCTTCTCAACAGTTTTTACCCCAAAGCCATAACACTCCTGAACAGGTAATCAAATGGCTACCCGGGCTATCTGCATTGTGTCCCACCACCCGCCAACCCCTCTTTTACGCTACTGCTACTCTTTGTTCATCATATATGCATAGTCACTTTAACCATATCTACATGTACATACTACCTCAATCAGCCTGACTAACCGGTGTCTGTATGTAGCCTTGCTACTTTTATAGCCTCGCTACTGTATATAGCATGTCTTTTTACTGTTTTATTTCTTTACTTACCTATTGTTCACCTAATACCTTTTTTGCACTATTGGTTAGAGCCTGTAAGTAAGCATTTCACTGTAWGGTCTACAACTGTTGTATTCGGTGCACGTGACAAATAAACTTTGATTTGATCAGAATCAAAGACATTGCCCACCCTTATTATATGTAAACACCTCAACCCTCCATGTACCTCCACTAACCCAACACCTAACGCATATTGAAAATCCTACACTATATTCCAGTCATACCTCATAATAATCACATAGGATACAGGGTCAAAGGTCAAGAGGGAGACTAGTCTGCATGAGATCAGTCCAAGATAATCCCTGAAGAGAGATGTTCACTTCTGGCTAATATGAACGTACACTACTACAGCCCGATGACCTGTGGACATACAGTATGTACAGCCTAGAGAGGAGGATGGTTGGTAGAGTTGGTGGGGCTTGGAGGTCAGGGGATTTGTTTGTCCTGTAGGACATATCTAGGACATTATTCTGCTCTCTCGTGCGAGTGGAGGAGGAATGCTTGCTATGTGGGATGAGCACACTGAACAGTCTCCTCAGCACAGGGCCAGTCTCAGGGCAGACACACACACACACACACACAAAATTTGTTTTGATAAATTGATTACAATGTCGCAGTCACAAGGCACACAAAGCAAGTTAGCAATACCTTTCACTCCTAACCTCGTCATTAGTAGGCTACTGTATGGTAAAAACTGTAAGGTAAAAACAGACAAGGACAGAGTGAACCCAGAGACCCCAAGACAGAAAAACAAAGAAGTGAGGAAGGGTAAAGAAAATCAACATCCCTTGGCTGTCATAAAGTAGTTTTAAGAGAGTGCACTAAAGGGTGTGTGCTTTGCTCCTACCTGTCCATGCCCCCTACCTCTTCCTGCCCCCTACCTCTTCTTGCCCCTTACCTGTCCATGCCCCCTACCTCTTCTTGCCCCTTACCTGTCCATGGCCCCTACCTCATCTTTCCCCTACCTGTCCATGCCCCCTACCTCATCTTGCCCCTACCTGTCCACTCCCCTGGCCCAATCCACCTGTTGCTGCTGTGGAATACACACCCTGTCCCTTGTCCCACGGGAGGACAGACTATCACACACACCACTCTAACCCTGCACTCGGACCAAAATTACTCCCTCACACACCATGTAAGCACCACCATGACCAGCAAATCTACACAGTTTATCCACTTACTCCACTACCAAACCCTGTGTGTATGTGTGTGTGTGTGTGTGTGCGCCAATCGTCTCCCACTGCCCACACACAAACACACATATGCCAGGTAGCAGTGGTTGGATTGGTGACTCAAAAACAGCATACCAAGTACCTTACATCATGAACCAAGCAAAAATAAAATTATGCTTGAAAATGTGGACGTTTTGAAATGTTAGCCTGATATACAGTAAATACATTTTGCTTGGACACAGATACAATACACAGTAAACCACATTTTGTTTATGTAACAGGCATTCTATAAATGTACGGTATGTGGACTTTTCACACAATAGGCTTATAACAAATAAAAAATGAATATTAAAACGAATACCAATAATAATAGCCTAATCATAATAAACATAATTAAAACGCACATTAATCTCTAAGTATATTTATTGAGTATAATATATCTCATGTATTATATGACTAGTAATAACTGTAGTTATTATTAGTATCAGTCATTCATAGTAATAGTTGTTATTATTAATATGCTGGTATTTTATGGTACAAAAAAACTCAAACWATTCACACACATGTGGCTATTACTTCGTAAACATTCTCTGACATGTGACATTCTCAAAAATGATGCAATTGAAATAGCTATTTCGTAAACATATTAGTCGCCTCACCCAGACGAGCGCTAATGTTTAACTGCGTGCCTATGACGTTATTAGTTTCCTTTAAAAAGTTCCGGCCGAAACGCAGGAAGTAGTGCAGGGATAAAAATTTGGGAATTCGAGAGAAAAAAATGTCAGAAATGTAAAGAATGTTTACCTCGTACAGTGAATGAAAGCGTATTAGAAACAACGTAACCGGCATACAACTATACATAGAATACAACTGACCAGTCTAACGCTGAAACAGAAAGTTTGGTCACCCACAATGTACTGCTTTTAAAAGAACACTGATGTATGTTCACTTACAAAACAAATAGACAGAATATTTTGGAAACTTACCTGTTGAAGGTCAAGCAACAGACAACACCGGTGGGTGGGTCAGGCAGGGAAGTGGAATTTTTGGGGCAGGTTTCTGTGAAGAAATATCAGTATTTGTACCCCCTTGGAAGCGCAATGGAGGGCTGGAATTTCAGGAATTAGCTGTGGTATGACATGAAGCCTGGAAGGCAGAGAAAAAGACGAGGGGAAAGAAGGAGGCAGAACTGACCGGTCAACATGTAATGAGGGAGGGGGATCAGAGGGGAGGGCCAGGGCTCCGAAAAGCAAAAGAAAGCCAGCCTCGGAAGGGAAAAAGGAAATCCATCAAGAAAAACGGGTGGATTATCATTGCCGCTGTAAGGAGAGGGACAAACACACAAAGGGACAAAGCTATTGCGAAACCTTATCAGCCCTCTTATAATTATCTGAAGTTGTGAAATAACCCCAAATAAAGATTAAAATACCCCTATTGGCCATTTTATTTCTTTATATGACACTATTCGAATAATAAATGGGATAAATAGTACAAAGTACTAGGGCTTTACCTATAAATAGGCTGTGTACTTAAAAACAATGTGTAATGACCTTTGGCAAAATATGTTGATATATTTCGTTTAGTTTAGAATAATGATTTTTCGTTCGATATCATTAGTCATTTATTTATAGCAAACGAGGAAAACCGATTGTGCAATTCATCTTTACAGAAAGCATAATAAATTGAGCACTGACGGTTAACTGGACTCTGAACAACTGGAGCCTGTCAGGTTTGAATTAAATAGATAATAGAGCGCCCTCCAGTGGATAATATAGGTAATTACCTAACAGGTAAGGTTTCAGTTGTGCATTGTACAGTTCCATCTGAAATCAAGTCAGTAACCTTTTGCATGTCTGTTAAAAATGAAAACAATTATGTGACCTATAAAACACATAACATACATAAGCAGTTTATAACATTGTGATAGCTGTTTGTCTATAACATCCTCTGCAAGATCAAACACAATCGAATAAACTTAGGGTATTTCTTAATTAAAAATAATACAAGTTTATGGTGAAACTAGTTGTGTTTTAGATTGACATATATTGATTGGTTGTACATACTGAACATATGTTTCTACAACATCAAGTCCATCTTAAACAGGCCTCTTTTCATGAGATCTGATTTCACACTTCTCCCACTCGATTCATTTTTGCCTTCATTCCCTATCTTTTTCCTCTTTTTGGCATACACCCAGTCCAATCCATAGTTCACTCTCCTATCACAGTGGTACATTTCCTCAATAGTAACCTAGAGTGCTCTACAATCGATCGTCTGATCAGACTACATAAAGTCCATCACAAACTACAGGAGAATTGTTTGCTTTCATTTGAAGGAGAAAAAAAGGAAGTGAAAGTTATTCCAGAAACTATACAGTATAAATTAACGTATAAGCCTCCTGWTAACAAAGAAGTTGTACTATTTTTTTTAAAGAATAAAGAAATATGTGGAATGTTTAAAAGCTACTGTACAAAATTGAATTATTCTTAAGCCACCCAGCAACATCCTCAGGTTCTCATTGGTGCCTTTTGGGATCGAGGATGGAGTCAGTCATTCCTGAGTGACATAGAGGGGAGACACTCTATATACCAACTCGCGGAAGGGAAATGAGCTGTGCTATACAGTATATCATTGTACATTATAAAGACTGACCGCTTCACAAAAGTAAGCTCTCCACAATAGAGGCAACGGAAAGACACTCAGTAACCTCAATGGAGAACGATGTTTCTTAATGGGTCTGTGTCTTCAGGCTAGGACAATATTAATGTTTTTTGGTCCGATTCCTAAACCCCAACACCCTCAAGTCCTTAACGTTCAGTCCAAATATTGCCAGGAGTGTTCAGTCCTTGCCCAGTATGTGTCCATAAGCCTGTGGACACACACAATCCCCTACTCCATGCTTTCCACAGGGAGTTTGGGTCCTTAGACATCTTTAGGCGAAGTGGTTTGTTCCTCTACCTCTCTTGAACATGCTCTCTCGCTCATGGAGTTCCTTCCCGAGGCATCATTTCTTGGACAAGAATTTCATCTTATTTCCTGAAAATGAAAACAGGCAACAGAACCGGATCAAAAAAACGTTGGTGTGAGAGGCAAGTTCTGGCAACCTTTTCATACATTGAGGAGGGATGTAGTTTCACTAATGTATCACAATTTACAATGACAATTGAATCAGAAACTATTATCCAGAGTGACTTGGGATATGATCTACGTAGGTACTAGAGTGGATAGGGTGTATGGGAGAGGATTTGGGCCTCACCTAGACCCTTGAGGAACTTGTTGACCCCACGTTGCTCGCTCCCTGGGAGTGAGTCAAGGTAGTCTTGTGACCTCACCTCAAACAGACCTAGACACACAACAACAGTAGAATAATGAGAACACATACAATTGTGCAAAATTGTCATATAATTATGCATTTCAGACAGACTTACAGATTCCAAAAGCAGACTTATCTTATCTGTTCCCCCTCTCTCTGTACTGCTTAGACCCTGCCTGGCTATACCCCCTCTCTCTGTACCTCTTAGACCCTGCCTGGCTATAACCCCTCTCTCCGTACCTCTTAGACCCTGCCTGGCTATACCCCCTCTCTCCGTACATCTTAGACCCTGCCTGGCTATACCTCCTCTCTCCGTACCTCTTAGACCCTGCCTGGCTATACC